>NW_021231344.1:0-388 GCF_002162155.2 Triticum dicoccoides | reverse complement strand
GTTACTGGGCATGCAAACTGGAGTATTAGTTAACTCCAGCGCTGATGATCCTGTTGTTAATTAACTCAAGACGAACAATTGAGCAAGTTGCTCACGGTCAGATCAAAAGTTGGCTGGTGTCCTCCTTACATGGACATGCTAGTTTTCTTCATGGTTACTCTCCGTGTGCAATCAGTCAGTCATCTCAGGTAGAAAAACTGAAACATAGCAACAGAGAACAGATAACACAGTTTGGGATCAAGATACTTTTTGCCCGTTTCAGAACATAGAAATATGGTAATATAATAATCTGGGTGTTAAACTTGTATATTCAACCGACAATGTAAACTGTAACCACACAGAAACAAACAAATTTGCCAGTATCTATATTTATTAAACAGGAAAAAAA
>NW_021231343.1:0-428 GCF_002162155.2 Triticum dicoccoides | reverse complement strand
AAGGAATCTTTCGGGATGAAGCGCCGCCGTCTCGAGGCGAAACCTTGGCGGAACCAATCTAGGGCTCCGGTGGAGCTGTTCTGCCGGGGAAACATCCCTCCGGGAGGGGGAAATCATTACCATCGTCATCACCATCGATCCTCTCATCGGGAGGGGCTCAATCTCCATCAACATCTTCACCAGCACCATCTCTTCTCAAACCCTAGTTCATCTCTTGTATCCAATCTTTGTCTCAAAACCTCAGATTGGTACCTGTGGGTTGCTAGTAGTGTTGATTACTCCTTGTAGTTGATGCTAGTTGGTTTATTTGGTGGAAGATCATATGTTCAGATCCTTTATGCATATTAATACCCCTCTGATTATGAACATGAATATGATTTTTGAGTAGTTACATTTGTTCCTGAGGACATGGGAGAAGTCTTGCTATA
>NW_021231342.1:0-483 GCF_002162155.2 Triticum dicoccoides | reverse complement strand
TGATGACCGACACGTAAACGCACCCTAGGGTTCGTTAATCGTGGAAATCACTCCAGGACCCCAAAACAGTGAGTAATACGTCACGAAACGGGCCAGAATCGGCCAAAACTGTGAGTGTTGATGACCAAGACGTAAGCGCACCTTGGGGTTCAACAACTATGGAAATCGCTTTGGGACTCCAAAATGGTGAGTAATAGTCCATGAAACGGGTCAGAATCGGCCAAAACTGCGAATATTGATGACCGACACGTAAACGCACCCCAGGGTTCGTTACTCGTGGAAATCAGTCCGGGACCCCAAAACAGTGAGTAATAGTCCATGAAACGGGCCAGAATCGGCCAAAACTATGAGTGTCGATGACCGACAGGTAAACGCACCCCAGGGTTCGTTACTCGTGAAAATCACTCCGGGAACCTAAATCAGTGACTAATAGTCCATGAAACGGGCCAGAATCGGACAAAACTGCGAGTGTTGATGACCGAC
>NW_021231341.1:5519-9609 GCF_002162155.2 Triticum dicoccoides | reverse complement strand
GCTAAACCAATCTCCTGAGGTTACTGACGATACCGGAAGCACGGTCAGCCTGACCACGAAGGTCTATTCCTGCAAGCAATCGAAGAACGAGCAAGAATATGATAAAGCAATCTGAATATCACAAATATATATGAAGTATTGATAATGGTGGGGATCCTGATGAGGACATGACTACCTTGGATATGACAAAAAATATTGCATATATGCATATTTGTCAGGTGATTTCTAGTGCAAACTATTCAATAATCTATTTATGTTATCCAGAACAAAAATACTTTACACACTTTTGTGTTTTGTCTAATTGCAGGTGTATGGGACATTTGTACAATCCACATATGAAGATAAGGAAGAAAGAGATGTTTATTTGCTGTCCAAAAAGTTTTCTCACGTCACTTTTGGCCCAAGAGAAGATAGAGTCCAAGTCTCTCACGTTCTGGATTCATATTCGGACTGCACAGACACACCTGACTCAAAACGCACACAAGTTTTTCATACGGACTCCGAATAGGGTGATTCTTTTTTTGCTGGAAACTAGATTTCGTGCACTTTCCAACCCAATTGGAATCACCTTAAAATTCGTCCAGAGCGTTGAGTTGTGAACGAAACAATCTGATGCTGCAGCAGAATCCGAGTCAAACTACAAGTCCAAAGGTGTTACATCACCTTCACTTGGGCCCATTGGCCTTGTACGACCTAGATTTAGTTTTAGGCTGCCTTGGGACGTCCTCCCACCTCCTTGGCCGCCACCCCTTGCTCCTATATAAGTAGATCCATCTAGTAGCTTTTCCTTGGGATTTGTTTAGTTAAAAGTTAGCCATTGCAACTTCGTGTACTTTGTTTGTGTCCAACGACCAGACCAAGACCGCTTACGGATCCCCACCTTTATCTATGAATACTTCATATATACTCGCAATATTCAGATTGCTTTTATCATATTCTTGCTTGTTCTTCGATTGCTTGCAGGAATAGACCTTCGTGGTCAGATTGATTGTGCTCCGGCGTGGTCAATAACCTCTCGAAGTTGGTTAAGCGATTGCTAAGGCGCAACATCGTGCACGTTTGTAGTCGGATCGTCAAAGTCATCTTCACCAAATCGATAGTTATCATCTCATCGAAAGATCGGGACACCCCGCCTCTATCAAGTGGTATCAGATTTCCAGGTTGCTCGGTGAGATTTTACAGTTTTTTTAGTAGTTTAGATCGAGTCTGTTCTTCATACCTATAGTCCACGAAAAAGCCACAAAAAAAATTAGGGTTAGTTCATCATATCCGAACCAATCTGAGCCTTGCATAATCTTTTTAGGGTTTTGCTTTGTTGAATTTGCGGTTGCATCGTCGTGTCTAGTTGCTGGTCTTAGAGTCTAGTCTTTTAGAGTTTCGAGTTCTGGTCATAAGTTGTCACGCCGCCGCCGCACCATCATCATCGCCCCTGCCATCTACCACCACCGCTCCGAATCCGTATCCATATACCACCATTTAATGGCCGTTTTAAACCTGCTTTATATATTGAATGGGAGTTCGACAAAAAAATATATTTGCTTCTCATAATTTCAATGAACATAAAAAGGTTAAGGTTGCGGTTGGTTCTTTCACTGGTTATGCTTTGGTTTGGTGGAGTGAATATTGTCGGTTACACCCTGATTATATACCTACTACTTGGGATGATTTGAAACTTGCCATGCGACATACTTTCGTCCCTGCTTATTATACTCGTGACATGATTAAGAAGTTGCAACACTTAAAACAAGGTAGTGAAACTGTAACAAAATATTATGATGATTTAAAAACTACCTTGTTGCATTCCTCTTTAGAAGAAAGTGAAGATGATTTTATGGATAGATTTTGGGGAGGATTAAACCGTGATATTCAAGAGATACTAATTCATGAAGAGTGTTATCCTATGGACCATTTGTTTCATCTTGCTTGCAAAGGTGAACAGGAAATAAAACGACGTGTTGGCCACGAGGAGAACAAGCGCATGGTGCACATTCCAAGAGTTGATATGATTGTTCCTTCAACTACTAGGCATACTATGACAACCACATCCGTTGTTGTCAGGACTACATCACCTCCACCATGTGACACATCGCCCCCGAGAGTGGCTACATCATCTGAGTTGATCATAAGAGGTAATGACAAAGGTACTGATCTTCCATCTCTACATGAGAATGATGAATGCCTTGTCAATTTGAATGCACCATCTGATGAGCTACCCACTACTTTGATCACACCACCTATTTTAGAGGACTACGTTGATAATTTGACTTTGCCATGTGATCAAACAACTGAAATACCAACAATTTTGAGTGCACACATTGAATTAACTATTGATGCAAAAGAACCAATGTTTAATCATTTTGATATGACCTCTAATCTTGGTGATGATTCTGTGTTGAATGACTTATTGCATGTTTGCTTATTTAAGCATGTTGTAGTATGTAAATTTGATGCAAGTAAGGTTTATTCACCAATGTTGGGATGGTTTAATGATGAACATTGTCAACCTTTTGAAATGAAGAAGAGCTTCACTTATATGTGCAAACTGAGTTGCAATATTTTCATGCCTTCTACTTCTTGTGCTAATTTTTTGGCTTTAGATTTTATGAACTATGCAACTTACTCATCTATTCATGTGTCATATATGCAAAAATCAAGGGAAGTAAAAATGGATGACATATACATATACAACATGTACACCTTGTCTCTTTTGTTAGCCACATTTCAGATTAAGCAACGCCGAGGACGGCTTTATTTTCAAGAAGGGGAGGATGATGAGGACATGACTACCTTGGATATGACAAAAAATATTGCATATATGCATATTTGTCAGGTGATTTCTAGTGCAAACTATTCAATAATCTATTTATGTTATCCAGAACAAAAATACTTCACACACTTTTGTGTTTTGTCTAATTGCAGGTGTATGGGACATTTGTACAATCCACATATGAAGATAAGGAAGAAAGAGATGTTTATTTGCTGTCCAAAAAGTTTTCTCACGTCACTTTTGGCCCAAGAGAAGATAGAGTCCAAGTCTCTCACGTTCTGGATTCAGATTCGGACTGCACAGACACACCTGACTCAAAACGCACACAAGTTTTTCATACGGACTCCGAATTGGGTGATTCTTTTTTTGCTGGAAACTAGATTTCGTGCACTTTACAACCCAATTGGAATCACCTTCAAATTCGTCCGGAGCGTTGAGTTGTGGACGAAACAATCTGATGCTGCAGCAGAATCCGAGTCAAACTACAAGTCCAAAGGTGTTACATCACCTTCACTTGGGCTCATTGGCCTTGTACGACCTAGATTTAGTTTTAGGCTGCCTTGGGACGTCCTCCCACCTCCTTGGCCGCCACCCCTTGCTCCTATATAAGTAGATCCATCTAGTAGCTTTTCCTTGGGATTTGTTTAGTTAAAAGTTAGCCGTTGCAACTTCGTGTACTTTGTTTGTGTCCAACGACCAGACCAAGACCGCTTACGGATCCCCACCTTTATCTATCAATACTTCATATATACTCGCAATATTCAGATTGGTTTTATCATATTCTTGCTTGTTCTTCGATTGCTTGCAGGAATAGACCTTCGTGGTCAGGTTGATTGTGCTCCGGCGTGGTCAATAACCTCTCGAAGTTGGTTAAGCGATTGCTAAGGCGCAACATCGTGCACGTTTGTAGTCGGATCGTCAAAGTCATCTTCACCAAATCGATAGTTATCATCTCATCGAAAGATCGGGACACCCCGCCTCTATCAGATCCGGAAGCGGTCTTGGTCTGGTGCATTGTCAACGCTCGTACCTACATCAGCTACGTCTTTGCGACAAGGTAACAGTAAAGGTATTGATGATATAACTTCACATGAGAATGATGCATCCCTAATTAATTTAAATACATCATGTGTTGAGTTACCTGTTGATTTGAGCACGCCGCTTATTTTAGAGAATCATGTTACTATCATGAATGCATCATGTGATCAAATAACTGAAATACCAACAATTTTGAGTGCACCCATTGAATTAACTATTGATGCAAAAGAACCAATGTTTAATCATTTTGATATGACCTCTAATCTTGGTGATGATTCTGTGTCC
>NW_021231341.1:0-3001 GCF_002162155.2 Triticum dicoccoides | reverse complement strand
GATATGATGCGGAGCATCCGACGATCATCCCCATGTACACTCGAGCCTACGCCATTGGACCTAAGGTGAATTCGCTCCTTTCCGAATCTTCCCTTTCCGCATGTAAGACATGGATGCTACTTCAAGCGCGTACCTTGTGCATACTCAGGTACACCCCAGGAGACCATGGAGAGCCCAAGGACCAAGGCCAAGCGTGCGCGAAAGCGAAGGAAGGAGAAGGAAGAAGAGCCAGCTGCTACAGCGGCCGGACATCCGGCCCCAGCCCGGACATCCGGCCCAGCCCGGACATCCGGCCCTTGCCCCGGAAATCCCGCATCGGCTATCCAGAGAACACCAAAAAGGACCAGCGCAGCCCGGACATCCGGCACCATGCCCCGGACATCCGGCTCTTCCTGAAGCCCCAGACATCCGGGCCCCTCGCCCGGAAATCCGGCCCCTCCATCACCGAACGCATCTGGAAGACCCAGGCCAGCCCAGACATCCGGCCTCCCAGTCCGGACATCCGGCCCGTCCCGAAGCCCCGGACATCCGGCCTGTCGCCCGGACATCCGGCCACCCCTGCGCGTAGTGTAACGGGCCACCGGCCCATGTACCCCTTCACTTCATCCCCAACTTGTACTACGACTATATATACTCCTCCACCTCCTCCTAGTTAAGGTTAGCGTTGATTTAGCTCAAGTTAGAGATAGAGCTTCGCTCATCCATCGGATCTCCTCCTCGTGAGAGACCGCGGCCTCTTCGGAGTAGATCCTATCGGATTCAAGACCCCCTCGTGGGAAGATCCCCCTGTGGATTCAAGCCCTCCTCACGGAGAAGATCGGTTACCTTTGTATCCTTACCTTTGTTGACTTTGGATCTCGTGTATCTCTTTGTGTTCTTTGATCTAGCATTTGTGTGACCGATTCCTTGTTGGTTGAGTGTTTTCCCCCGTTCCTCCCCGTAATTTCCTCGTGTTCTTCCGCTTGTTCTTCGTGTCTCCCTGTAGGATCCACTCCAAACGTGAAAGATCGACGCTATAGGGTTCCACCCTACATCAAAGAGGCAACAAATCAATAGGTGCACGAGGTAGGAAACCATACACAATTTCAAAAGGGCACATCTTAGTAGTAGAATGCAATGAACGATTATAAGAAAATTCAATATGAGGCAAGCATTCCTGATGAGGACATGACTACCTTGGATATGACCAAAAATATTGCATATATGCATATTTGTCAGGTGATTTCTAGTGCAAACTATTCAATAATCTATTTATGTTATCCAGAACAAAAATACTTCACACACTTTTGTGTTTTGTCTAATTGCAGGTGTATGGGACATTTGTACAATCCACATATGAAGATAAGGAAGAAAGAGATGTTTATTTGCTGTCCAAAAAGTTCTCTCACGTCACTTTTGGCCCAAGAGAAGATAGAGTCCAAGTCTCTCACGTTCTGGATTCAGATTCGGACTGCACAGACATACCTGACTCAAAACACACACAAGTTTTTCATACGGACTCCGAATTGGGTGATTCTTTTTTTGTTGGAACCTAGATTTCGTGCACTTTCCAACCCAATTGGAATCACCTTCAAATTCGTCCGGAGCGTTGAGTTGTGGACGAAACAATCTGATGCTGCAGCAGAATCCGAGTCAAACTACAAGTCCAAAGGTGTTACATCACCTCCACTTGGGCCCATTGGCCTTGTACGACCTAGATTTAGTTTTAGGCTGCCTTGGGATGTTCTCCCACCTCCTTGGCCGCCACCCCTTGCTCCTATATAAGTAGATCCATCTAGTAGCTTTTCCTTGGGATTTGTTTAGTTAAAAGTTAGCATTGCAACTTCGTGTACTTCGTTTGTGTCCAACGACCAGACCAAGACCGCTTCCGGATCCCCACCATTATCAATACTTCATATATATTTGCAATATTCAGATTGCTTTATCATATTCTTGCTCGTTCTTCGATTGCTTGCAGGAATAGACCTTCGTGGTCAGGCTGACCGTGCTTCCAGCATCGTCAGTAACCTCAGGAGATTGGTTTAGCGATTGCTAAGGCGCAACGTCGTGCACGTTTGTAGTCGGATCGTCAAAGTCGTCTCCACCAAATCGATAGTTATCATCTCATCGAAAGATCGGGACCCTCGCCTCTATCAATTCCTCCCACATTTTCTTATTATTCTTCAAAACAGCCCTAAGCATAGTAGACAATGTTCTATTGACTACTTCAGTTTGTCCATCAGTTTGGGGGTGACAAGTAGTACTAAAAAGCAGTTTAGTCCCCAACTTAGCCCATAAACATCTCCAAAAGTGGCTAAGAAATTTAGTATCACGATGTGAAACAATAGTATTTGGCACACCATGCAAGCGAATAATTTCACAAAAGAACAAATCAGCAACATTAACAGCATCATCGCTTTTATGACATGGTATAAAGTGTGCCATTTTCGAGAATCTATCCACGACAACAAATATGCTATCCCTCCCCTTCTTTGTTCTAGGTAAACCTAAAACAAAGTCCATAGATATATCCTCCCAAGGAACACTAGGTACAGGCAAAGGCATATATAAACCATGAGGATTGAGTCGTGACTTAGCTTTTTGACATGTAGTGCAGCGAGCAATAAAACGCTCAACATCCCGTCTCATCTTTGGCCAAAAGAAATGTGTAGCAAGTACGTCCACCGTCTTCTTCGTGCCAAAGTGTCCCATTAGTCCTCCTCCATGCGCCCCCCGCAACAACAAAAGATGAACTGAGCTAGCTGGAATGCATAGCTTGTTAGCACGGAACACAAATCCATCATTAACAACGAACTTGTTCCATGTTCTTCCTTCTTTACAATTCTGCATTACATCTTTAAAATCAGCATCATGCACATATTGATCTTTGATGGTCTCCAAACCAAATATTTTGAAGTCAAGTTGTGAAAGCATAGTATAGCGACGAGACAATGCATCAGCAATAACATTTTCTTTACCCTTCTTGTGTTCAATGACATAAGGGAAAGTCTCAATGAATTCA
>NW_021231340.1:0-1149 GCF_002162155.2 Triticum dicoccoides | reverse complement strand
ACAGAGTAATCAGCTATATGTTTCTTTCCGCTCCTAAATTGCATAAGGAAATCTTCATCTATTATTTTACTCTATGCTTACTAGCTACAACCCGTTGGATAGAAAAACACCTTCCACCATATGACTGTAGCTTGCCTAAATAACCTCAAAGTAGAAAATGCATGCTCGACACTTGTGGTACAAATTGTAAAATCAATGGTTTTGCCCTTAACCATTACTGTCTCTAAACAACACTTTTTATTCAATACAAAATCTGTGACCTAATTAGAACTTGTTCCAATTAGTTAACATGAAAGAATCTACACTGAAAAGGCATAATCAAAGAGCTGGACTTCACTATAGCAAGATTAAATTCCCAGTGGGGAGAGGGTGGGCAGACTTCTCATGTTGCTGACAGGCTAACTTGGACGCGACGCTGGCGGCGCCTATGCATAAGCACGGCCACGACGAGACATCGGCGGCCGAGGAGGGAGTAAATGGTAAGTATACATGACAAGAACGAACACAAGTAAAGTGGAAGGTAACACATGATTACAAAATAGCAAACATCTTTGGTAGTGCAGCATTCCAGATTGCAGATTATGCCCATCATGTCTAAAACAAATCCTATCATATCACCACCATTTCACCACCAATCGGTTTCGGACAGCAAGGAACACCACAACATGTTATAAAAGGGGTAAAAGACGCATCTTTTGCCATGTACACTGTGAGCCAGATATGCAACCATCTAGGAAGAGCTGCAAAATTTCTGTCGCTACAGCTATCCTTCACGGCAAACAAATGCAGTACTACCGTGGATCCATTCACATTGTCAGGGGCAGGCAATGGAAGGGAAGCAGGGAACCAATATTTTTGGTAGAGGGGAAGAGGGAGAGGGGGCACTCACTGACGATGGCCTGGTGGTAGGCCTGCACGACGGCGCTGCCGACGACGGCGCCGCTCATGATGAGGAGCTGCCCGACGAGCCGTCCGGCCTGCCGAATCACCCAATCAAATAAATCCAAACTCGAGGAGGGATCAAATCGAGAGAGAGATAGAGAAAGAGAGAGAGAGAGAGAGAGGTCGAGAGGCCGGCGCACGTACCATCTCAACCCGGTTCTTTTCCTCCCCTTCCCCGGCGGCGGCGGAAACCCTAGGCGGGCGGGC
>NW_021231339.1:0-1048 GCF_002162155.2 Triticum dicoccoides | reverse complement strand
AAATGATTTAAATCTTTTAAAATTAATAGAAAATAAACCGTAGCTCCGATGAAAAAACTTTGTACATGAAAGTTGCTCAGAACGACGAGACGAATCCGGATACGCAGTCCGTTCATCCGCCACACACCCCTAACCTATCGAACCCGCAACTTTCCCCCTCCGGCTCCTCTGCCCGAAAACACGAAACACCGGGGATATTTTCCCGGATGTTTCCCCCCTTAACTGGTACCACCTCATACCACGTTAGGGCACGCCTAGCATCGTTACTTGTCATGTCATGCATCGATATGCATTTGTTTGCATTGTATTCATTGTTTCTTCCCCCTCTTCTCTCCGGTAGGCTACGGGACCGACGCTGCTGCTGCCCAGTTCGACTACGGAGTTGACGACCCCTCCTTCTTGCCAGAGCAACCAGGCAAGCCCCCCCCCCTTGATCACCAGATATCGCCTATTCTACTCTATACTGCTTGCATTAGAGTAGTGTAGCATGTTACTGCTTTCCGTTGATCCTATTCTGATGCATAGCCTGACATTGTTGCTACACCTGTTGATACCTTACCTGCAATCCTAAATGCTTAGTATAGGATGCTAGTTCTTCATCATTGGCCCTACATTCTTGTCAGTCTGCCTTGCTATACTATTGGGCCGTGATCACTCGGAAGGTGATCACGGGTATATACTATACATACATACATACTATACAGATGGTGACTAAAGTCGGGTCAGCTCGAAGAGTACCCGCGAGTGATTCACGGATTGGGGGCTGAAAGGACCTTTGTCCCGACGGCCCTCTGTGTGGATCTTTGTGGCGGAGCGACAGGGCAGGTTGAGACCGCCTAGGAGAGAGGTGGGCCTGGCCCTGTTCGGCGTTCGCGGACACTTAACACGCTTAACGAGATCTTGGTATTTGATCTGAGTTGGCTACGAGCCTATACGCACTAACCATCTACGTGGGAGTAGTTATGGGTATCCCGACGTCGTGGTATCAGCCGAAGCACTTCAGACGTCAGCGACGGAGCGGCGCGCGCCGAATTGGACTGGAACGCCA
>NW_021231338.1:0-1529 GCF_002162155.2 Triticum dicoccoides | reverse complement strand
GGGGGGGTTTGGGCTTGGGTTTCCTCCCTGGTGGGGGGTTATGGAGGGGAGCTAGCGGGCCGACCGGCTGGGCCTGGGGGTTGGCCCAGTTGGGCCATGGCCCAGGGGGGTTTCTCCTTTCTTTTTTTTGATAGTCTTAGGTTTTAGTTTTTCTGTTTTGTTTTTCCTTTTTTATTTTCTTTTATTATTTCTTTTCTGTTTAAATTCATCTAAAAGTAATTAGGCATTTTATAAAAAGGGGTTTGCTGCACCATAATTAACTTTGTAATATTTGGCGTCCACCGAACATTTTTGTTTAAATTTTGAAAACTTTTATTGTCGACTTGATTTTGAATTTGAATTCGAATTGGTTTCGAACTAACGTGAGATTAGCAACAGAAATCGAGGTGACGTGGCATCATTAGCGGAGGGTTACTGTGGCTTAATTATCCGGGCGTCACAATTCTCCTCCACTACAAGAAATCTCGTCCCGAGATTTAAGAGGTGTTAGAGGAGGGGAAAGTCTGGTTACGAAATTCTAACGAATCTTCTCAGTCTAGGTTGCTCTTCTTGAAGAGGTCGATCCATTACAATGACATCTTCATTTCTCTGCTTCAGGTCATCATGGTGATGTCGCCCTTTTCTCGGGAGCTCCAACGTACTTACGAATAGGTAAGGGGCAGCTCGGCTACGACAGAATGCTTATGAGGGAAACAATCTGGGGGTTAACCCATGAAGGAGCATAAGATTATCTCTCGAGTTGAACATAAATAATACATTAAGAGTAAGGTACGAAGGTACAATAAGAGGTTCCAAGCGGATAGATAGTTGCTCGAAGTCTGAACCAGAGTGAGAAAGTGGTTCAGGGCAGTGAGAGTAAGTATTGCGTCTGGTACCAGAATAGAGCACTAGGAAGGTGGCTCATGAATTACACACGAAGCCAAGAGTAAGGGATAACTTTGTCAACAAGGTGTACAGGAGAGTCAGGTTTCGATCATGTGGAACTGTGGGTTATGGGCCCACCATGTGGGTTAAAAGTAGGAAGGGCGAAGACGTCTTGCGTGATCATGCAAGAAAGGCATGTCAGAGGATAGCCTGTCGATTATGTTGGCAACAACGTCGATACCAAGGGCGAGGGACGAAAAGAACCATTTTCCTGCTCGTTGAACGAGGCGGACCAATAGGCAAAGTTCTCGTCCATCGGTGGTGACCGGAATGCTATCGACAATTTCAACAGGGTCTTACTGACAGAATTGTACACCGAGGTGTTTACATAAGCAGGAGAATATTACTGCTTAGGTTATATAGATCACAAGAAACGTTAAACAAAACAATGGGAAGGAAAAGGTGATCATCATATTAAATAGTACAATGGAAAGGAAAATGTGTTTATACACATTATTCAGGGGTATATCCTTCCCAAGGAGAAACAGAGCATGATATCCATGACAGGATCTAACATAGAAAACCCTTTAGGTAGGGGAGAGAATTTTCATGATATTACCCATACAGCGGTGTTTGGATAATTGAGCAAGAAACATTTAGCATTG
>NW_021231337.1:0-3133 GCF_002162155.2 Triticum dicoccoides | reverse complement strand
TCATTGAATATATGCTGCATAGACCAATTCATAGCTACAGAATTGGTTGGTGGGCTTATACTTTGTTTGGATATGATTTGGCTTATGCATCTTTGAGATCTATAAGTGGCCAAATCATAGTTGATTTTGTTACTGAACATCGGATTAGTGTCATGCATAATATTAATATTAGCCTTGTCTCTCTAGTACTATGGAGATTATGTTTTGATGGTTCAATTCATAGCAATGGCCAAAGTGTTGGTGTTGTTTATATATTTCTTTATGGTACTATTTTTTGAAGTCTCGTGCCGCTTAGAATATTTTTACGCACGATTAATCAAGGCCGAATATGCATTGTTATTCGGATTGACTCTTTTACTTGCTATAGGTGTTATACATATTGAGGCTTTTGGTGATTCGTTATGAGTAGTGCAACAAATATCCAAGGATTATCAATGTGTTTTGACGAATCACTTATAGTTTATCTTGGGTTATGTCTAGATGAAGAATTTACCTTGGGTTGCATTAAAATTGTTCATATATTTAGACATGACAATTGGAGAGAGTTGGCATAGCAAGCATCCGACTACCATGTCCATCATGTTGTATTGCATTTCTCTCGATAGCCGATGCTTAGTCTTGTCAACATAGGTAAGGCCGAACCGAAGTCCAGAACTTCGGCCACTAATGAAATTTTTATGCAAGCGAAAGTAAGGATTGGAGAAAGTTTATTGTTGATTGTCTACAAACTCCTAGCAAAAGGGTGAACAATATGGTTCGGAGGATGACATTGAGATACATATCTATGGAACTTTATCACCGGATTGTTAATGAAGCTGAGAAGGTTTCACCCAAGTTTGCATCAGAAAGTACACACAAGACATGGCCGATATATACTTATCGTCCTAAGAACATATAAATGGCCGATGGAGTGTTGACATCGTCCTTAGAACAAACTTGGTACAAGTATTTTTCGGCACGCTAGCTTTACCGAAAAACAGGGGGGCATGATTTGACGCTCAAAAGTGGCACGATCATAAAGCAGCATGCCGGGGCAAAAACCTTGACAGGGTAAAATCTTGCCGGTGTGAAAGCTTGCCGGTGTGAAGGCTTGCCGGCGTAGAAAGCTTGCCGGCACAGAAAGATCGCCGGTGCTTGCCGGTGTGAAATCTTGCCGGTCAGGAAGGAACCCTTGCCGGAGTACAAACCTTGCCGGAGTGAAAGCTTGCCGGTGTGAAAGCTTGCCGGGTAGAAACATTGCCGGTGTGGAAATCTTACTCGGATGGAAAACTTGCCGGGTTGGAGTCTGTGATAGTCAATCGAACGAGAAGTTGAAGATGGGCTCAAAAGGTTATTCAGATGATCTCGGATGGAAAAATGATCTACACGGGTTGTCTTCGTCTCATCGAAACGATCGATTTTGATATAAAAATCGTTCAAATTCGAGTTCATATGCAAAAGTTAGAGCAATCGGAGTGCAGCCCCGTCACGAGGCGAGATGTGGCGTGCCCCACCAGACACATGTCTGACGGGTAGCGCGAGGAAATAGCCTGTGTTGCGAGACCGATCTGACCCTCAAGATGATCTCTGATTAAAAAAACTTCAACATGAAAGTTGTTCGTCTCGTCGAAACGGTCAAGATTGCTTTCGGGCTTGTTTTCATCCGGGATCGTTTACCACCGCAAAAAAGACCCGCAATGTGCAGCCAGTTTAAACCGAACAGTTTTGGAAAGTTCGGATAAACCAGTCCGAATTTGACTAGGGTTTTGGATGTGAATTGATGTAATTTTTTTGTAAGGAAAGCCTGGATAAATTCTTTGCTTGTACGGGAAGTCCAGCCGCCTCTTATATATGTTGGGGGTGACGGCCGATTGAAACAACACACAATCGAACAAACACATCTACTACTTTTTCGTGTTCATCTACTTTTTATCTCTCCGTTGTATCTTTCTTCTCGTTCTTCGCTAGTTCTTCATACTAGAGGGCTGCGGATCCACGAGGCTCTAGGGCCGCGCTAGCGAATCGACCTAGGGCAGCCCATAGCCGCCGCAATCCCTGACGGGGTCCCTCTCGGGTGCGCGGGGTTTCGGGTCTGCAAAAGCGCCCGCCGATTGTCTTGCGTATCGCGCTGTCGGTTGGTTCTCCTTCGACGTGAGCTGCGGTGCATCACCCCCGGCGTCGAGGGTACATGTGACGTATTCGTGTGCGAACAACGTGCTCCCTGGCTCCACCCCGTTGAAAAAATATACATCTGGAGGCCACCGCCGGTCGGTCACCGCCGGTCGCCGCCCTCGCCGCCTGCGTTTCTCGTCGGCTTCATGCATGCAACAACATGCACTCGTGGTTGCAGGCTTGCAGCTCCGGCTCCGGGGGACATGGCCGCATCTCCGGTAACGCCGGCCGCCGACCGCAACACCTATCGTTGTGGTCGCGTTGTACCTCGCCGTGTGCCCTCCCGAGGCTTTTGCTGGTTCCAACAAAAAACGATACCTGTTGTAGCAAAAAAGTTTATCGCTTCCAGCAAAAAAGCTTACCGCTACAGCCCGCCATCGTCATTGTAGCAAAAATGTTAACCTGATGTAGCTTCTGTGGTTGCCGACTGCAACAAAAAATGACGTGGTTGTAGCAAAACACAAAATAAAAATGCCGGCCGGCCGCTGTGTATGGTGGTAACAAACCCTATAGCCGGTGGTAGCGAAAAACTTCATAGTTTGCAGCAAAAAAATGTTGTCACCCGTCGTCGAGGTTGCATCATCTTCATGAATTATGTCGCAAAAAAACATTGTCGCCGGTAGTAGCAAATGAAGCCGCCGGTAGTAGCAAAACAAGACACTGGTTCCAGCCAAAAAAAAGAATCAGCGACAGAACCTTTGGTTGGTTCCAACAAAAAAACTTGTCGGTTGTAACATCCCTCGCCGCCGGATGTAGCTTCTCCTGGGGCTGGTTGCAACACTCCATAAAAAAAAGTTGTCTATGAGCGCATCCATGGCGACTGCTGCACCGTCAGCAACGAGGGGAAGAGGAGGCAATGAAAATCGTTCGAGTCGTAGCTCCACAGGACGTGGCTGCAGCATGGGGAATCCAAAAAACTGACACAAGCAACATACGCCTCGCCATCCTCCTGCGCAGGAGAGAGAAGAAAAAGGAATAAGAC
>NW_021231336.1:0-829 GCF_002162155.2 Triticum dicoccoides | reverse complement strand
TATCTCTTGCTTCCCCACACATACGGACTCTAAAAATAGCCTATACTTATGTATTTCGAAATTACATGGGCCTGGCCCAATAATAAGGTGACGCAGCACCTAAAATAGCCTCGGGACGAAATTTATGAAGTGGCATCTTGTATATTTCGTCCAAGGCTTCATGCACCCATTATGGTGGCTTCAAAGTCCTGAAATCATCACTTGTAACTTCGTTCTTGTTTCCCTTGCGCATGCCATCATCTCCATGCTTGTTCTTGCTCCAATGTTCATCCTTCTCCAAGCTAGGCCCTTCATTTGTAAGCAAAACAAATGTATCCAATTTAGGCAGCATCATATTCTCATGAACATTAGAATCATTACCAAGAAACGAAAGTACCTGGTAATTTAGTTGGCGTGCACGAGCTCTAGTAATTGGTCCAGTATGTATAGCAGCAGGGGCTGTGGGTGTAACAATTGTATTGATGTTCTCATCAGTGGTTGAGGGTTTTTGAGTAATATCACTAAGCACTTTGAGCAAGCAGACCATTAAGCAACACCTCATCCCCTTTTAATAGTATTGGCTTTCCTATAGACTCAATGTGATCTTGGATCACTAAAATGAAAATGAAGAGTCTTGAGCTTTTGCCAATCTTTGTCCTTCGCATTTTGAGGGGTCCACATCTCTAGTCCATGCCATGCCAATCATTGAACTTTCTGAAATGATCAACTTGAATTATCATTAGTTCAATGAGCTATATGTTGTTATTTATTACCAAAACCACCCAGGGATTAGTTGCACTTTCAGTCTCCCTCTTTTTGGTAATTGATGACAACATATAGAGCAAAGCTT
>NW_021231335.1:0-626 GCF_002162155.2 Triticum dicoccoides | reverse complement strand
AAGAAAGTAGAGAGGCTTACGGCAAAAACTGGATGCACTTCGTGTACAAAACAGACAATCTCCTTTGAAGTATCAAGGTTTCATACGGAAACTCGTCTGTTACAAAGGGATTTCATTTCTTTTGAACTTATTTGAACCCCCTTGTTTTTATGTGTTCAAAATGCACCATTCAAAGCCACATCATCAATTTACAACCCTTTCTGACTTCATTTGTTATTTTTCATGCATTTACTGATTATTTTGAGCTATAATACCATGAAATTTAAAAGCATTTGAAATGAACTCTAAAAAGGTTCCAAGTTGGCATGGTATCATCATTTCACCCACAAAGCATGTGCAAGAAAGTAGAGAGGCTTACGGCAAAAACTAGATGCACTTCGTGTACAAAACAGAAAATCTCCTTCGAAGTATCACGGTTCCATATGGAAATTCATCTGTTACAAAGGGATTTCATTTCTTTTGAACGTATTTGAATCCCCTTGTTTTTATGTGTTCAAAATGCACCATTCAAATCCACATCGTCAATTTACAACCCTTTCTGACTTCATTTGTTATTTTTCATGCATTTACTGATTATTTTGATCTATAAGACCATGAAATTGAAAAGCATTTGAAATGAACTCTGA
>NW_021231334.1:0-399 GCF_002162155.2 Triticum dicoccoides | reverse complement strand
TACTGAGTAAAAAACAAATCAACACAAACCTCACAGCCATCTAGCTAAGAACACAACCCAAAACCTCTATTAGCTTCCTCGTCTCAGGACACAACTGAAGTTAACAATCCGGATTTCAGAGGAGTGGTGAGAAGGGCTGGAGGATGCAGGGCGTCTATTTATAGGGGTAGAGGGGTCAAGGGAAGGAGTGGAAGTCTTGCGGTCCAGAGTGTGCATGCGCTAGTTTCTACTCCTTAATTTCTGCAGCTAGGCCATTTGATCTGGCGATGTCAATGTGCGTGTCTTCTTGTGCAATCAGCCCATGGTTCCTTCCATGAGAGGTGAGCAAAACCACGGGTTGTGTTGCCGTTTTTTGCTTTTGTTCTTTTCTCACCAAATGTTTAATGCTGGAACACAAAT
>NW_021231333.1:0-1433 GCF_002162155.2 Triticum dicoccoides | reverse complement strand
CCGGGCCCGGACGGCTTCACCTCCGAGTTCTTGCGCGCCTGCTGGGACACTGTCAAGCATGACATCTGCGACGCTTTCGACAAGCTTTATCACCTTAATGGCCTAGGCTTTCAGAAGCTCAACGAAGCGCTTGTCACTCTCCTCCCGAAGAAACCTGACGCCACCACCCTCGCGGACTATAGGCCTATCAGCCTAATTCACCTCTTGGCCAAGCTTTTTGCCAAGGTGTTGTCTTTGCGGTTAGCTCCACGACTTGGAGACTTGGTGTCGACCAACTAGAGTGCGTTCATTGCAGGCCGCTGCATTCACGACAATTTCATCCTGGTTCAACAGACCGCCTGCCAGTTGCACAACATGAGGGCTCCTCGCATTCTCCTCAAGCTCGACATTGCGCGTGCCTTTGACTCCGTCTCATGGCCTTTTCTCCTTCAGCTTCTTGGGCACCTTGGCTTTGGCCCAAGGTGGCGTGAGTGGATCTCCATCCTTCTCTCCATGGCGAAAACACGTGGGCTCATCAATGGCCACCAGGCCCCCCCATCTGCCACGAGAAAGGTCTCCGGCAGGGCGACCCCGTCTCTCCCATGCTCTTCACACTGGTCATTGACGCGCTCAACTCCCTGCCCCATCACGCCATCAGGACGGGAGTGTTGCGCCGCCTCACCGAGCGCCGGATGGCCTCGAGTATCTCCCTGTATGCTGACGACGTGGTTATCTTCTGCCAGCTGGACCACCATGAGCTTCAGGTCATCCGCGAGCTGCTCAGTGTCTTCGGTGCCGCGACTGGGCTGCACACCAACTTCCGTAAATGCTCCGCCACGCCGATCCATTGCACGGCCGAGCAGACTGTGCTTGTCGAGGGCATGCTTGCCTGGCCGATCGCACACTTTCCCATCATATACCTTGGCATCCCACTCTCGACCAGGAAGGTCTCCGCGACGGCTCTTATGCCTCTGGTGGAGCGGATGGCGCATAAGCTGCCGACTTGGAGGGTGTCCCTCCTCTCGCGAGGAGAGCGTGTAGCCCTGGTGCGCCATGTTCTCGCCGCCATGCCCGTTCACCTGCTTATGGCCATGGCGCTCCGACCCGCTATTCTCAAGAAGATCAACAGGATCATGCGCGACTTTCTCTCGCATGGCAAGGCCGATGGCCCTGGTGGTGGCTGCCTTGTCAGTTGGCAAAAAGTGTGCCGCCCCCTGGAGCTGGGTGGGCTTGGCATCCGTGACCTGCAGCGTACCGGCGTATCGCTTCGCGCTATGTGGCTTTGGCTTCGGGCCACCGATCAGTCCCGTCCCTGGCGACACCTCCATTTGCCCTTCGACCCCGAGGTCCAGGCTATTTTTTATGCTTCCTCCTACTGGATCCTTGGCGACGGGACCTCATGCTTGTTCTGGAAAGATCGTTGGATCTCGGGTCGTTTGGTCGGCGAGCTTGCG
>NW_021231332.1:0-1025 GCF_002162155.2 Triticum dicoccoides | reverse complement strand
GGCTCGTCTTCCTTTGCCCCTCAAGTCAGGCCGCCGCTCGTCGCGTTTGTCCCATGAATTGCACATTGCATAGCTCTCAAAACATCAGTCTGCAATTTCGGTCGAGTCATGGTGATCTTGTAATGCTAATTTTACTATAGTATCAATTACTCTTATGAAAAGGATAGAGCAGGTGGTATGGTTTTTCTGCCAGTGTAATGTGCCCTCTTAATCTCCTTTTGAGGGATGCAACTATACTGTTGTCATTTCTGTGCATACTTTCTGTCAGATTATTTGTTGTTTGATCATGTTTTGTGCTGTGGTAGATGATTCACTTATGATTGTTGTGCTGTCTTGCACAAATGTGATAGGTTTTGCCATGGCACATTTCTTTCATTTTTTTAGGCTGGCGGTTTTGTGGTATTGTTATGTAGCACATGGCAAGTTAGTACTAATTTCCATGGAAATTTTACAGATTTTGTTCTCAAAATACCGTGGCATTTCTTTGTATACTCGACAACATCTCTCTCCAATCAATCAAATTGACGGTGCTCAGTAAACTTGCATGTGTAGCATTCTTATAGATACCATTCTTATTTATTAAATAGACTTGGCGAGTATGGTAAGATGCCAATGGTGTCGTGTGATACGGCGACGCCGTGAGAAGCAGCGAGGCACGGCCAAAGATGAAGCGTGACACATATCAGGTTGAGCCGATGAACTGGTGAGTGGGTGAACTGTTGAGTCGCTCAGTTTATTGACGTGGCCGTGCATGCATGAGTTAGGTGATACGGCTGGGTGATTCGAGCAAGTTGATTAGTACATCGGCAATCCTACACCTACCAAAAGCATGCTATGGGGTTTACGTAAAGGCTTAAGTGGAAGGTTATGGTTGGATAAAATCAAGGAAAGGGGCCCCACCCCCTTGAATCAGGGGGGCGGTGGAGATATTAACGTGGAAGGTTACGTAATTACATGCATAACAATAACTGGTGGAGGTTGCATTTCACACGTTCTGGACGTGTGCATAGGAACTGGATTTCAGG
>NW_021231331.1:0-1292 GCF_002162155.2 Triticum dicoccoides | reverse complement strand
ATGACCGATACGTAAATGGACCTTAGGGTTCAACCACTATGGAATCGCTTCGGGACCCCTAAATGATGAGTAATAGTCCACGAATCGCGTCAGAATTGCCCAAAACTGTGAGTGTTGATGACAGAGACGCAAACGCACCCGGGGATTGTAAATAATGGAAATCGCTCTGGGACGCCAAAACGGTGAGTAATAGTACACAAAACAGACCAGAAATTGGCCAAAATTGTGAGTGTCATTGACCGACACGTAAACGCACCACGGGGTTCGTAAATCATGGAAATCACGCTTGGACCAAAAAACAGAGTAATAGTCCAAGAAACGGGCCAGAATCGGCCAAAAATGCGAGTGTTCATGACCGATACGTAAATGCACCCTGCGGTTCGTTAACCGTGGAAATCACTCCGGGGCCCCAAAACAGTGAGTAATAGTCCATGAAACAGGCCAGAATCAACCAAAACTGTGGGTGTTGATGACTAACACGTAAGTGCGCCTTGGGGTTCAACAACTATGGAAATCACTTCAGGCCCAGAAAACGGTGACTAAAAGTCCACAAAACGCGTTAGAATTGGCCAAAACTGTGAGTGTTCATAACCAACACGTAAGCGCACCTGGGGGTTCGTTAATCATGGAAATCATTCCGGGGCCCCAAAACAGTGAGTAATTGTCCACGAAACGGGCCAGAATTGGCCAAAACTACTAGTATTGATGACCGACATGTAAACGCACCCCGGGGATCGTTAATCGTGGAAATCACACCGGGGCCCCAAAACAGTGAGTGTTGATGACCGACACCTAAACGCACCTTGGGGTTCAACAACTATGGGAATCGCTTCGGGAGCCCTAAATGGTGAAATAATAGCCCACGAATCGCGTCAGAATTGGCCAAAACTATGAGTGTTGACGACAGAGACGCAAACGCACCCCGGGGATTGTAAATCATGGAAATCACTCTGGGACGCCAAAACGGCGAGTAATAGTACACGAAACGGACCAGAAATTGGCCAAAATTGTGAGTGTCATTGACCGACACGTAAACGCACCACGGGGTTCATAAATCATGGAAATCACGCTTGGACCCAAAAACAGAGTAATAGTCCAAGTAACGGGCCAGAATCGGCCAAAAATGCGAGTGTTGATGACCGATACGTAAATGCACCCTGCGGTTCGTTAACCGTGGAAATCACTCCGGGGCCCCAAAACAGTGAGTAATAGTCCATGAAACAGGCCAGAATCAGCCAAAACTGTGGGTGTTGATGACTAACACGTAAGTGCGCCTTGGGGTTCAACAACTA
>NW_021231330.1:0-709 GCF_002162155.2 Triticum dicoccoides | reverse complement strand
TTAGTTAATGTTGAAGCTCATAGACTAGCAAGGTATGCTCTTTCCCTTTCTAAGGGACGTCATGTGTGGCTTGGCCAGCCCCATGACCAAGTTTGTATCCCACCTTTTGTGGACTTTGATTAATAAATTGGCTTTTCCCTAAAAAAAAACTTACTGTTGTGGACCGGTTCTATAGATTAAACAAAGGATCATTATAATAGTTGGTTCTGCCTGTCATGTATAGATTAACCGAAAGTTGTATATGTTCCGCCGAAGTTATCATGTATTACATTTGTGGAGAGTTGTGTATGTTATGATCTGTACACGTATACATAACAAATAAAGCCTGTGTGTTCATACCTGGGGTTGAATCCGTACAGCGTCGCCGACGGGAACTCCGATATCGCTGTCGTGGTTCCGCGGCGGCGGCGCTGTCCAGTGGTTCCGTGGCGGCGGCGCTGTCGAGTGGTTCCGCGGCGGCGACGCTGTGGAGTGCGCAGATCTAGATGGACTCGGGCGGCGAGATCCAGATGGACTCAGGCGGCGATCCAGATGGACTCAGGCGGCGAGACCCGGTGCAGGGTATGAGGTTCGACGGCAGGCCGATCCTGATCGGCGGCAGGACGTTGTTTTCTTTGTCTACGTGCATGGTCTGGGTTCGGTGGGTGGGGTTCGGTGGGTTGGTGTGGGGGTGATGGGACGGAAAAAACCGGTTGAGAAAAAACCAGAC
>NW_021231329.1:0-2304 GCF_002162155.2 Triticum dicoccoides | reverse complement strand
TCAACTCACAACTGGGCCCTGCTAGTTCTTGAGCTTGTGTTGGTTTTTCTCTTGAAGAGGAAAGGGTGATGTAGCAAAGTAGAGATAAGTCTTTCCCTCAGCTAGAGAACCAAGATATCTATCTAGTAGGAGACAACACACAAATCACCAATACTTGCACAAACAATCAAACAACTTGCACCCAACGCGATAAAGGGGTTGTCAATCCCTTCACGGTCACTTGCAAAAGTGAGATCTGATAGAGGTAGATGAAACTAAACAAAAGATAAAGTAAATATTTTTGGGTTTTTTGGTTTATAGACCGGAAAGTAAAAGATTGCAAAATAGTAGATCGGAAACTAATACGGTGGAAAATAGTAGATCGGAAACTTATATGATGGAAAATAGACCCGGTGGCCTTAGGTTTCACTAGAGGCTTCTCTCAAGATAGCAAATAATACGTTGGGTGAACAAATTACTGTCGAGCAATTGATAGAAAAAGACAAAGTTATGACGATATCTAAGGCAATGATTATGAAATATAGGCATCATGTCCGTGGCAAGTAGACCGAAACGATTCTGCATCTACTACTATTACTCGACACATTGACCGACTCCTAGCTGCATCTAGAGTACTAAGTTCATGAAGAATAGAGTAACACATTTGTTGGAAATATGCCCTAGAGGCAATAATAAAGTAGTTATTATTATATTTCTTTGTTCATGATAATTGTCTATTGTTCATGCTATAATTGTGTTATCCGGAAATCGTACTACATGTGTGAATACATAGACCACAACACGTCCCTAGTGAGCCTCTAGTTGACTAGCTCGTTGATCAAAAGATAGTCATGGTTTCCTGACTATGGACATTGGATGTCATTGATAACGGGATCACATCATTAGGAGAATGATATGATGGACAAGACCCAATCCTAAGCATAGCTTAAAGATCGTGTAGTTCGTTTGCTATAGCTTTTCCGAATGTCAAGTATCATTTCCTTAGACCATGAGATTGTGCAAATCCCGGATACCGTAGGACTGCTTTGGGTGTGCCAAACGTCACAACGTAACTGGGTGACTATAAAGGTACACTACGGGTATCTCCGAAAGTGTCTGTTGGGTTGGCACGAATCAAGACTGGGATTTGTCACTCCGTATGACGGAGAGGTATCTCTGGGCCCACTCGGTAATGCATCATCATAATGAGCTCAATGTGACCAAGTGGTTGATCACGGGATCATGCATTACGGTACGAGTAAAGTGACTTGCCGGTAACGAGATTGAATGAGGTATTGGGATACCAACGATCGAGTCTCGGGCAAGTAACGTACCGATTGACAAAGGGAATTGTATACGGGATTGATTGAATCCTCGACATCGTGGTTCATCCGATGAGATAATCGAGGAGCATGTGGGAGCCAACATGGGTATCCAGATCCCGCTGTTGGTTATTAATCGGAGAGTCGTCTCGGTCATGTCTGCGTGTCTCCCGAACCCGTAGGGTCTACACACTTAAGGTTCGGTGACGCTAGGGTTGTTGAGATATTAGTATACGGTAACCCGAAAGTTGTTCGGAGTCCCGGATGAGATCCCGGACGTCACGAGGAGTTCCGGAATGGTCCGGAGGTGAACATTTATATATAGGAAGTCAAGTTTCGGCCATCGGGAAAGTTTCGGGGGTAATCAGTATTGTACCGGGACCACCGGAAGGGTTCCGGGGGTCCACCGGGTGGGGCCACCTATCCCGGAGGGCCCCATGGGCTGAAGTGGGAGGGGAACCAGCCCCTAGTGGGCTGGTGCGCCCCCCATGGGCCTCCCCCTGCACCTAGGGTTGGAAACCGTAGGGGTGTGGGGGCGCCCCACTTGGCTTGGGGGGCACTCCACCACCTTGGCCGCCGCCCCCCCTTGGAGATTGCATCTCCTAGGGCCGGCGCCCCCCTAGGGGTCTTATATATAGTGGGGGGAGGGAGGGAAGCCGCACCCTAGCCCCTGGCGCCTCCCTCTCCCTCCCGTGACACTTCTCCCTCTCCCTGGGCTTGGCGAAGCCCTGCTGAGATCACTGTTGCTTCCAGCACCACGCCGTCGTGCTGCTGGATCTCCATCAACCTCTCCTTCCCCCTTGCTGGATCAAGTTGGAGGAGACGTCTTCCCAACCGTACGTGTGTTGAACACGGAGGTGCCGTCCTTCGGTGCTAGGTCATCGGTGATTTGGATCACGACGAGTACGACTCCATCAACCCCATTCTCTTGAACGCTTCCGCTCGCGATCTACAAGGGTATGTAGATGCACTCCCCTCTCCCTCGTTGCTAGATGACTCCATA
>NW_021231328.1:0-2264 GCF_002162155.2 Triticum dicoccoides | reverse complement strand
AACCAACCCAATCTCGCAAAAGCGACCCCATCGCAGGTTTCCACACAAGAACGCCGCCACACGCGCGAACCTGGGGAGAAAACAACAGAACAACGGAGCGACAGGATCCGCAACAACATTCGGCTCCTTCCTCCCTAACCCTAACAGAAAGCAATGCTTTCCTTGTTTCGCCCGGTGATGAAAAGGCCATTCACAGGTTTTGTTTCTTCTAAAGGCGTGGGAATCGCCAGGCCCCAGCTAAAGAAAACAAACTTTTTTACAGTTAATTTCTACCAAAGAAATCAACACCTCCAATTTTGGAGCCAAGTTCCGGCCCGCTTCAGTCGTCCGATCTCCATTCAACATCAACATACCGGTTCGCGCGGAGTTGGCGATGCACCGCAGCCGTCCAACTGGCATAAAGCGGCCCTCATCCTCGCCACTGCTGCTATTTGAAATCTCCTTTTTCCGCCATCGGACACTTCACTATCGGAAGGTCGTAATTCAAGGCCATAATTCCCTTCCAACCCATTCCAGATCCGGACCCCTCAAAGTTCAAAACTTTCCCCATGCAAGCCTGCGTGGCCAGCCACGGCGGAACCAACCCAATCTCGCAAAAGCAACCCCATCACAGGTTTCCACACAAGAACGCCGCCACACGTGCGAACCTGGGGAGAAAACAACAGAACAACGGAGCGACAGGATCCGCAACAACATTCGGCTCCTCCCTCCCTAACCCTGACAGAAAGCAATGCTTTCCTTGTTTCGCCCGGTGATGAAAAGGCCATTCACAGGTTTTGTTTCTTTTAAAGGCGTGGGAATCGCCAGGCCCCAGTTAAAGAAAACAAACTTTTTTACAGTTAATTTCTACCAAAGAAATCAACACCTCCAATTTTGGAGCCAAGTTCCGGCCCGCTTCAGCCGTCCGATCCCCATTCAACATCAACATACCGGTTCGCGCGGAGTTGGCGATGCACCGCAGCCGTCCAACTGGCATAAGGCGGCCCTCATCCTCGCCACTGCCGCTATTCAAAATCTCCTTTTCCGCCATCGAAAACTTCACTATCGGGAGGTCGTAATTCAAGGCCATAATTCCCTTCCAACCCATTCCAGATCCGGACCCCTCAAAGTTCAAAACTTTCCCCATGCAAGCCCGCGTGGCCAGCCACGGCGGAACCAACCCAATCTCGCAAAAGCGACCCCATCACAGGTTTCCGCACAAGAGCGCCGCCACACGCGCGAACCTGGGGTGAAAACAACAGAACAACGGAACAACAGGATCCGCAAGAACATTCGGCTCCTCCCTCCCTAACCCTAACAGAAAGCAATGCTTTCCTTGTTTCGCCCGGTGATGAAAAGGCCATCCATAGGTTTTGTTTCTTTTAAAGGCGTGGGAATCGCCAGGCCCCAGCTAAACAAAACAAACTTTTTTACAGTTAATTTCTACCAAAGAAATCAACACCTCCAATTTTGGAGCCAAGTTCCGGCCCGCTTCAGCCGTCCGATCTCCATTCAACATCAACATACCGGTTCGCGCGGAGTTGGCAATGCACCGCAGCCGTCCAACTGGCATAAAGCGGCCCTTATCCTCGCCACTGCCGCTAGTTGAAATCTCCTTTTCCGCCATCGGACATTTCACTATCGGAAGGTCGTAATTCAAGGCCATAATTTCCTTCCAACCCATTCCAGATCCGGACCCCTCAAAGTTCAAAACTTTCCCCATGCAAGCCTGCGTGGCCAGCCATGGCGAAACCAACCCAATCTCGCAAAAGCGACCCCATCGCAGGTTTCCACACAAGAACGCCGCCACACGCGCGAACCTGGGGAGAAAACAACAGAACAACGGAGCGACAGGATCCGCAACAACATTCGGCTCCTTCCTCCCTAACCCTAACAGAAAGCAATGCTTTCCTTGTTTCGCCCGGTGATGAAAAGGCCATTCACAGGTTTTGTTTCTTCTAAAGGCGTGGGAATCGCCAGGCCCCAGCTAAAGAAAACAAACTTTTTTACAGTTAATTTCTACCAAAGAAATCAACACCTCCAATTTTGGAGCCAAGTTCCGGCCCGCTTCAGTCGTCCGATCTCCATTCAACATCAACATACCGGTTCGCGCGGAGTTGGCGATGCACCGCAGCCGTCCAACTGGCATAAAGCGGCCCTCATCCTCGCCACTGCTGCTATTTGAAATCTCCTTTTTCCGCCATCGGACACTTCACTATCGGAAGGTCGTAATTCAAGGCCATAATTCCCTTCCAACCCATTCCAGATCCGGACCCCTCAAAGTT
>NW_021231327.1:0-921 GCF_002162155.2 Triticum dicoccoides | reverse complement strand
TCCTCTTCATCGGGGCTTGTCTCCTCCTTCCCCTTTGGATTGTAGTCTTCTTCTTCCTCCGTGGTCCAGCCATAATGTTCCACATCCCCATATACTTTTGAGTTTGCGATATAATCAGCCATGTAGCTCTCCCCCCTCTGAATCTTGGGACAACATCTTATTCCAAATCGGCAACAGGAACAGCTCGCAACAAAAACAGAAGATATTTGCGTGATACGGTGATCAAAACCTTCGGGAGTATATATAATGAAATTTTACTGACCAAAATACGTAACATGCAAGAAAACGGAGTCCGGGAGGCACACGAGGTGCCCACGAGACAGGGGGCGCGCCCTCCACTCTCGTGGGAGCCTCGTGTCCCTTTTGGACTACTTCTTTCTTCCTAAAATTCTTAAATATTCCAAAACTGATAAAAATTGCCATTGGAGTTGTTTTGGAGTCGGTTTACTTACCGTACCACATACCTATGCCTTTTCGGAGTCTGGAACGTTCTGGAAAGTGTCCCTTATGTATTCCTCAGGGGTTACGGTTTCAATAATATTAGTTTCAACATTGATAGGATTACCTGAAATATAGTGTTTAATTCTTTAACCGTTTACCACCCTCGGATTTGTGCCTTCAAAGTTGTTGATTTTTATGGCACCAGAACGATAGACCTCCTCGATAACGTAGGGACCTTCCCATTTTGAGAGAAGTTTTCCTGCAAAAAATCTTAAACGAGAGTTGAATAATAACACATAATCTCCTACGTTAAACTCACGCTTTTGTATCCTCTTGTCATGCCAGCTTTTGACTTTTTCTTTGAAAATCTTGGCATTCTCATAGGCTTGGGTTCTCCATTCATCAAGTGAGCTAACATCAAATAACCTCTTCTCACCGGCAAGCTTGGAGTCATAATTGAGCTCCTTAATAGCCCAATAT
>NW_021231326.1:0-2098 GCF_002162155.2 Triticum dicoccoides | reverse complement strand
CATGTGTCAAATGATTCATAATCAAGAGACTCCAAAAGTCCATCTGCATGGAGCTTCTTCATGCGTTTGACACCAATGTGACCAAGGCGGCAGTGCCACAAGTATGTGGGACTATCATTATTAACCTTACATCTTTTGGTATTCACACTATGAATATGTGTAACATCACATTCGAGATTCAATAAGAATAAACCATTGACCAACGGGGCATGACCATAAAACATATCTCTCATATAAATAGAACAACCATTATTCTCGGATTTAAATGAGTAGCCATCTCGCATTAAACGAGATCCAGATACAATGTTCATGCTCAAAGCTCGCACTAAATAACAATTATTGAGGTTTAAAACTAATCTCGTAGGTAAATGTAGAGGTAGCGTACCGACGGCGATCACATCGACCTTGGAACCATTCCCGACGCGCATCATCACCTCATCCTTCGCCAGTCTCCGCCTATTCTGCAGCTCCTGTTTTGAGGTACAAATATGAGCAACCGCACCGGTATCAAATACCCAGGAGCTACTATGAGTACTAGTAAGGTACACATCAATAACATGTATATCACATATACCTTTGGTGTTGTCGGCCTTCTTGTCCACTAAGTACTTGGGGCAATTCCACTTCCAGTGATCGTTTCCCTTGCAATAAAAGCACTCAGTCTCATGTTTGGGTCCATGCTTTGGCTTCTTCCCGGCAACTGGCTTACCGGGCGTGGCAACTCCCTTGCCGTCCTTCTTGAAGTTCTTCTTACCCTTGCCTTTCTTTAAACTAGTGTTTTTATTGACCATCAACACTTGATGTTCCTTTTTCATCTCCACCTCCGCTGATTTTAGCATTGAAAATACCTCAGGAATGGTTTTCACCATCCCCTGCATATTGAAATTCATCACAAAGCTCTTGTAGCTAGGTGGAAGCGACTGCAGAATTCTGTCAATGACCGCGTCATCCGGGAGATTAACTCCCAGCTGAGACAAGCGGTTGTGCAACTGATGTCTACTACACAACCTTCTTCTTGTAGACGTTGTTGGGCCTGCAAGTGCACATGTTTGTAGGACAGTAGCAAATTTCCCTCAAGTGGATGACCTAAGGTTTATCAATCCGTAGGAGGCGTAGGATGAAGATGGTCTCTCTCAAGCAACCCTGCAACCAAATAACAAAGAGTCTCTTGTGTCCCCAACACACCCAATACAACGGTAAATTGTATAGGTGCACTAGTTCGGCGAAGAGATGGTAATACAAGTGCAAAATAGATAGTAGGTAAAGGTTTTTGTAATCTGAAATTATAAAAACAGCAAGGTAACAAGTGGTAAAAATGAGCGTAAACGGTATTGCAATGATAGGAAACAAGGCCTAGGGTTCATACTTTCACTAGTGCAAGTTCTCTCAACAATAATAACATACATAGCTCATATAACAGTCCCTCAACATGCAACAAAGAGTCACTCCAAAGCAACTAATAGCGGAGAACAAACGAAGAGATTATGGTAGGGTACGAAACCACCTTAAAGTTATCCTTTCCGTTCTATCTATTCAAGAGTTCGTAGTAAGATAACATGAAGCTATTCTTTCCGCTCAATCCATCATAGAGTTCATACTAGAATAACACCTTAAGACACAAATCAACCAAAACCCTAATGTCACCTAGATACTCCATTGTCACCTCAAGTATCCGTGGGCATGATTATACGATATGCATCACACAATCTCAGATTCATCCAACCAACACAAAGTACTTCAAAGAGTGCCCCAAAGTCTCTATCGGAGAGTCAAGAAAACGTGTGCCAACCCCTATGCATAGGTTCATGGGCGGAACCAGCAAGTTGGTCACCAAAACATACATCAAGTGGCACATGATATCCCATTCTCACCACAGATAATCACGGCAAGACATACATCAAGTGTTCTCAAACAAAAGACTCAATCTGATAAGATAACTTCAGGAGGGAAACTCAATTCATCACAAGAGAGTAGACGGGGAGAACATCATAAAATCCAACTATAATAGCAAAGCTCGGGATACATCAAGATCGTGCCATAGAGGGAACACGAGAGAGAACACGAGAGAGAGAGGGAGAGAGAGAGAGAGAGAGAGAGA
>NW_021231325.1:0-394 GCF_002162155.2 Triticum dicoccoides | reverse complement strand
GTCCCGCACTCAGCGCTCGCGGCCCAGGTGCCTGCACCGGCAAGTTCCCTAAAAGCGTAGGGTAAAAAGACATACAAAGGGAGGAATCAAGTAAAGGGAATAACATTGCAATCGTTACCCAGAATAAAGTTATATTACAAAGATAGCTTGTCGCAGCTCTAACAGATTGTTTTCATAACATGATAAACAGCGACAAGGAAAGAAGAAGTGGGCGGCCTAATCTACGCGATCGCCCTCGATCCTCTTGATCCCGCTCACCTTGTCCACAATGGGTGCGACAAGGGCCTTGAGCGCCTCCAGATCAGCATCCGGCGGCAGGGTCTTGAGGACGTTGGTGAGGTTGAGGCCCGGATTGCGGAAGGCCACCTTCACCAACACTTTCTGAAGAGCTCCC
>NW_021231324.1:0-2940 GCF_002162155.2 Triticum dicoccoides | reverse complement strand
GATAAGAAGGATGGCAAAGTGAACAAAGGTATATTTGATATACATATTATTGATGTGTATTTTACTAGTGTTCGTAGAAACCCCTCGGTATTTGATACTGGTTCAGTTGCTAATAGTAGTAACTCGAAACGGGAGTTGCAAAATGAACAGAGACTAGTTAAGGGTGAAGTGACAATGTGTGTTGGAAGTGGTTCCAAGATTGATATGATCATCATCGCACACTCCCTATACTTTCGGGATTAGTGTTGAACCTAAATAAGTGTCATTTGGTGTTTGCGTTGAGCATGAATATGATTTGATCATGTTTATTGCAATACGGTTATTCATTTAAGTAAGAGAATAAATTGTTGTTCTGTTTACATGAATAAAACCTTATATGGTTACACACCCAATGAAAATGGTTCGTTGGATCTCGATCGTAGTGATACACATATTCATAATATTGAAACCAAAAGATGCAAAGTTAGTAATGATAGTGCAACTTATTTGTGGCACTGCCGTTTAGATCATATTGGTGTAAAATGCATGAAGAAAATCCATGCTGATGGGCTTTTGGAATCACTTGATTATGAATCAATTGATGCTTGCGAACCATGCCTCATGGGCAAGATGACTAAGACTCCGTTCTCCGGAACAATGGAGCAAGCAACAGATTTGTTGGAAATCATACATACTGATGTATGTGGTCCGATGAATATTGAGGCTCGCGGCAGGTATCATTATTTTTTGATCTTCACAAATGATTTGAGCAGATATGAGTATATCTACTTGATGAAACACAAATCTGAAACATTTGAAAAGTTCGAAGAATTTCAGAGTGAAGTGGAGAATCATCATAACAAAAATAAAAGTTTCTACGATATGATCGCAGAAGGAAAATATTTGAGTTACGAGTTTGGCCTTCAGTTAAAACATTGTGAAATAGTTTCACTACTCACGCCACCTGGAACACCACAGTGTAATGGTGTGTCTGAATGTCGTAACCGTACTTTATTAGATATGGTGCGATCTATGACATCTCTTACTAATTTACCGCTATCGTTTTGGGGTTATGCATTAGAGACAACTACATTCACGTTAAATAGGGCACCATCTAAATCCGTTGAGACGACACCGTATGAACTATGGTTTGGCAAGAAACCTAAGCTGGTGTTTCTTAAAGTTTGAGGTTGCATTGCTTATGTGAAAAAGTTTCAACCTGATAAGCTCAAACCCAAATCAGAGAAGTGCGTCTTCATAGGATACCCAAAAGAAAATGTTGGGTACACCTTCTATCACAGATCCGAAGGCAAGATATTCATTGCTGAGAATGGATCCTTTCTAGAGAAGGAGTTTCTCTCAAAAGAAGTGAGTGGGAGGAAAATAGAACTTGATGAGGTAACTGTACCTGCTCCCTTATTGGAAAGTAGTTCATCATAGAAATCTATTCCTGTGACTATTACACCAATTAGTGAGGAAGCTAATGATGATGATCATGTAACTTCAGATCAAGTTACTACCGAAACCTCGTAGGTAAACCAGAGTGAGATTCGCACCAGAGTGGTACGATAATCCTGTTCTAGAGGTCATGTTACTTGACCATGACGAGCCTACGAACTACGAGGAAGCGATGATGAGCCTAGATTCCGTGAAATGGCTTGAGGACATGAAATCTGAGATGAGATCCATGTATGAGAACAAAGTATGGACTTTGATTGACTTGCCCAATGATCGGCGAGCCATTGAGATTAAATGGATCTTCAAGAGGAAGACGGACGCTGATATTAGTGTTACTATCTACAAAGCTAGAATTGTCGCAAAAAGGTTTTCGACAAGTTCAAGGTGTTGACTACGATGAGAGTTTCTCACTCGTATCTATGCTTAAGTCTGTCCAAATCATGTTGGCAATTGCCGCATTTTATGAAATCTGGAAAATGGATAAACAAAACTGCATTCCTTAATGGATTTATTAAAGAAGAGTTGTATATGATGCAACCAGAAGGTTTTGTCAATCCTAAAGCTACTAACAAAATATGCAAGCTCCAGCGATCCATCTATGGACTGGTGCAAGCATCTCGGAGTTGGAATATATGCTTTGATAAGTTGATCAAAGCATATAGTTTTATACAGAATTGCGGTGAAGCCTGTATTTACAAGAAAGTGAGTGGGAGCACTACAACATTTCTGATAAGTATATGTGAATGACATATTGTTGATCGGAGATAATGTAGAATTATTCTGCAAAGCATAAAGGAATGTTTGAAAGGAGTTTTTCAAAGAAAGACCTCGGTGAAGCTGCTTACATATTGAGCATCAAGATCTATAGAGATAGATCAAGAGACTTGATAAGTTTTTTCAATGAGTTCATACCTTGACAAGATTTTGAAGTAGTTCAAAATGGAACAGTCAAAGAAGGAGTTCTTCCCTGTGTTACAAGGTGTGAAGTTGAGTAAGACTCAAAACCCGACCACGGCAGAAGATAGAGAGAAAATGAAAGTCATTCCCTATGCCTCAGCCATAGGTTCTATAAAGTATGCCATGCTGTGTACCAGACCTATTGTATACCCTGCCCTGAGTTTGGCAAGGGAGTACAATAGTGATCTTGGAGTAGATCACTAGACAACGGTCAAAATTATCCTTAGTGGAATAAGGATATGTTTCTCGATTATGGAGGTAACAAAAAGGTTCGTCGTAAAGGGTTACGTCGATGCAAATTTTGACACTGATCCAGATGACTCTAAATCTCAATCTGGATACATATTGAAAGTGGGAGCAATTAGCTAGAGTAGCTCCGTGCAGAGCATTATTGACATAGAAATTTGCAAAATACTTACGGATCTGAATGTGGCAGACCCGTCGACTAAACTTCTCTCACAAGCAAAACATGATCACACCTTAGTACTCTTTGGGTGTTAATCACATAGCGATGTGAACTAGATTATTGACTCTAGTAAACCCTTT
>NW_021231323.1:0-3689 GCF_002162155.2 Triticum dicoccoides | reverse complement strand
CACGAGGTGTATGGACTAGTTAGGTATTACTAATAGTGAACTGCATCCATTCAGCTTGGCGCCTGCTGTGGAAGAGCTGTGGAACACGTGGGAGATCCACAGCATGATCCTCCTCAGCCTGTTCCTGCAAGTCTAACTCTTTCTCCTTGCGGGAAAACGGATGGTTAGCAACTGCGGCCCGGCGCGCCTGGTCCTGTGGCTTGCCTACTTATCGGCCGACTCAGTGGCTACCTTCGTGCTGGGCCACCTCGCGGTCCGCGCGATCGAGCCGAGCGACCAGGGGCTCATGTCCTTCTGGGCGCCGTTCGTGCTCGTCCACCTGGGCGGGCAGGAGACCATGTCGGCCTTCTCCATGCAGGACAACGAGCTATGGAAGCGGCACCTACTGAACCTGGTCATCCAGGCAGCAGTAGACGGCTACGTGGTGGGCAAGTCCTCTTGGCCGGACCGCCGGCTCAAGGCGGCGTTGGTTCTCGTGTTCGTCTCTGGGTTCTGCAAGTACGCGTTGCGTACTTTGTACCTCTACTTTGCGAGGCCAAAGTTTCTGAAGAGCCCCATAGCCCACATCATGGTGGCTGTTCGGGCAAGGCAAAACTTCTTATGAGGACAAGAGGGAAAGAGCCATAGAAGACATGGGGGAAGTTCTTGATAGGTTGTCCAAAGGCAGCACAGAGCGTCCACGGTTCATGGAGGCCTTCAGTCTCACAACCGACATCATGGCAGGGGATGCTCCCCTCAACACGGTGCGGAGCATCACCTTAGCAGAGACTGGGAAGCTACCAGGCATGCTCAACGAGTTCCTGTCTCGTGATGACCACCACAATGCCTACGAGCACGTGGGAACACTTCTTATACAGTGCTACTCAAGACTCTACACCAAATGTTATCTTCGAGAGATTTTGGCTGATGGTCAGAGTACGCGCAAGGGGGGTTCATCAGTTGGTTCAGGATCAGTATCTAAGCCTAAGCAGTTTCGATTAATTAGTGTTGGACAATTTATCTATTATTATATCATCTATGAGGGACCCACCCCCTTCACCTATGTCGCAATAGCGATAGCCCTGGTGCTCTTCACGGCCGCCGAAAAGGGGGACCCACTACTCCATAGCAGAAGAGGTAGAGTTGATATCATGGTGTCCTACCTGCTGCTTGTGGGAGCAGTAGTACTAGATGTGTCATCTTTTGTCAGCTTCATTTTCTCCCGCTTCAGTGCCAAATGCTGCTCCAAGAACAAACTGTGGTGTCAAAAGCTCAACCAATACAACATGATCAATAGTGCAAAGGTATCCAGAGATTGGCTTACAAGATATATATGGGAAAAGTGTGTCTTAAAAGGTGATGCAGACCTCAGTATGCCCGTCAAGAAGTTCATCCTCGACACTTTGCTAGCCTCGGCAACAAGAAAAGAATGGAACATTGCCAGCACCCGTGACCAGCTAGCGCTTCATCACTGCAAGGCGACGACAACCACACTAAGAGCACTTAAGGAGAGCGTCAGAACCGGTGTTGATTTCCCAAGAAGCGTTCTCATATGGCACATTGCAACAGACATCTGCTTTCATTACACCGGCGACAAGGATGCCGCCACCACTTATTCTGCTGATGGATTGTTGAAGAAACATTGCTACAAGCAGATGAGCAGAGAGCTATCGAACTACATCATGTACCTTGTCTTCAAGTGCGGTGTGATGCTTACTACCTGCTCCCATGTTGTACACGACGAAACCATAGATGAAATTGAAAAAAAATTATCACAGTCTCCACGACATGATGTTGATCCAGGTGATCACAAGGATGATGTCATCACGAAGCTTCTTCTTTCTGAAGAGATCAAGATAGAGCGTGAGGAATCGAAGGAACAATGTGAAACAAGCAAGGTCGAGCATGAAGGAGAATCCAACAAGGAGGAAGAACGACATGAAATTGTACAGATAGAGCATGAAGAATCGGCAAACGATGACAACCACGATGCAGCTGCCGAGGATCACATGAAGAAACTCTGTCAGAGTGCTGAAGCTATATATTGTTCTCCAGTGCTGCCCCGTGCACGTGAGGTGGCCCAGGAGCTAATTAGCATCAGGGATGAAGCTAAGCGCTGGGAACTCATTGCCGCGGTGTGGGCGGAGAAGCTTTACTACACTGCGCCACGTTGCGGGGCTGCTTTCCACGCCGAGCATCTAACCAAGGGTGGTGAGTTCGTCACTCATGTTTTTGTTCTCATGTATTTGCTTGGTCCTTTCATGCCACCCCCTGGTGCTTGACCTCCTTCACCTACTACATGCGCCGTGCCGTTGTCGTCTAAGCCTTTTCAAGGAATTATTTCATCATCCTGTACTCTTATGATTGTATCTTACTTCGATCCGAACCAAGAAACTAGCTTTTGTGTGTGCGCGCGCGTGCGCAGCTATCTTTTACCAACATATGTAATAAGTTTCCAAATTCCATCTGCTCCAGTAGAACGATGGAATATATAAACACTGAATGGAGCTTTTTTTTCAAGAATTTCATTGAACGCAAGTTTCATGTATCTCGTTGAAATTTAGTAATTGAACTTTGAGCTTTACTGAGCATGTGGTTGAATCAGACGATCCTTAAGCTGCTAAGCATATGAGCTGATCCGTGATAACCGATCATCAACCTGGACGAGACCTCGGCGCGTACGAGCGCGGCGGCATCGCGGTCGCTGTCAGTCGGGGCGCGGATGAGCGATGCATCACGTCTGGCACGAGCACGGCATCACTACCCAAGCGTGACGTGCTGATTTTCACATCTGATCCGCGCTTCCGTGTTCTTGTTGGTCAAGCAGTCTCAATTTCACTACAGGATTTGTGAATGAATGCTGAGCTGGGCCATCTCAAATGCCGTGTAGTTGGCTCAAATCTGAAGAATTCCTACCTTTAGTGGAAAAGATTTGGAGCCAATATGTTAGAGCTACAGACCCCATTGATGTGTTAAACATCAAACTGAAACGTTTCAAAAAGTTCTTTAAAGGCTGGGGTTCTAATAAGTTTGGGCATGAGAAGATTCGAAAAAGAAACATCAGAGAAGAGTTATCAAATATTGAGAAAGAAGAAGAGGGGAGTATGATAGATCCAGCTATGTTCTGCAGGAAAACTGAACTGTTTGTGGAACTAACACTACTAGGAAAATGGTTTTTAACGATGGTATGTGGTCGTTGAATGTCATATTGTGGTCGCTAAAGGTCATTAACGACCACAATCTACTGGTCGTAGTAGGCTCCATCGTTAAAAGTATAACGGCCACGTATCTTTTGTGGTCGTTATTCTTGTAACGACGGGATGATGTGTTGTCGTCAATCCCAAGGCAATAACGACCACAATTGTAGTATTAACGTCTACTTTTGTCGTTGCTAATAATGTTATCATGCTAACCAAAGTATGATTACCAGCCACTCTATTTCCTTCAGAATCACTTGTATGTAGTATAACTTTTTGTTTGGCGATCACTTTATACATCACCCAACATTTCAATATTAAGACCCACATTAAAATAGACACAAAAGAATCTGAATTGTAAGGATCATAGCCTCTTTCATTAATAGATAGAAACACCAATATTCCGACATACAATTTTGAAAAAATATCATTTGAGAAATTTGAGTCAAAAGCAATCCTTATATGACTAATGGACTTGATCATATCTATCTGGAAAATGAGACAACTAGAAAA
>NW_021231322.1:0-785 GCF_002162155.2 Triticum dicoccoides | reverse complement strand
AAAAAAACTCGCTTTATGTCTGGTGGGCCGTCCCAGTCGAGTCCACAGCCAACAATCCGAAACATTTTTTAAAAACGTCATTTAAGAAATAATTATGAAATTCCAAAAATATTATTCAAAAAATGTGACACAATTCTGAAAATCCGAAACATTTTTCATAGCATGCGAAAAACTGTTGGAATTCTGAACATTTTTTTGACAAATGTGATTTTTTTAACTTACGAACAATTTTTTTAAATGCGAATATAATTTGAGAATTCGAAATATTTTTTAAAAAACACAAATTTATTTGAATTATTGCCAAAAATATAAAACTGGAACATTTTTTAACTTCAGAACAAGTTTAGAAATGTGCGAACGTTTTTTAACTTCACGAATTATTGTTGTGTTATAGTGGGCCGGCCCAAATTATTTTCTGTGAGAGTAGTTGTTTATCCCGGCCAGGATTGTAGTATTCCCGGTGTGCCAAACAGATCTAGGGTCCAAAATAGACCGGGATTAAAAGTTCAGAGTGCCAATTTTCGGGATTTGAAGTTCAGGGTTTGATTTAGCTTTCGTCTACAACTTAAAGGTTTATTTTGGACTTTTTCCACCAGTACCAAGAGATGTAAATGGTAATCTGCTTACGGCTCAATGTGTCTATGTTCCCTGTGCTGCAAATGTGGTAACTATGAAGGCAATGGCGATGCGTGATGGATTAACCCTCGCAAATAGTTTGGAATTTCACCATGTAGAAGCGGAGTCGGATTCTCTTATCGTTATAGACTTCTGCACTGGTCAATCAT
>NW_021231321.1:0-391 GCF_002162155.2 Triticum dicoccoides | reverse complement strand
CTTGGAATTTCTGTATCAAGTTGGTGCCTCATTAGCTAACAGTTATGCTGGGGCTGATGAGCACAAGGGCCATTTTCTGGGAATTAGTACCCGGAGAATCGGTCGCCACAGACTTGGTATCAGAGCCAGGCTGACCATTGGCTAATCCTATCTTAGCCAGATCGAAAAACTTAGGCAAGCCAACCCACCAGACCTTAACCAAACCCCAGCCGAGCTTCTCATGCAAGATAGCCACACAGTGACCCCAACACTTTTGGCAGTCGGTGCCCAACCTATCCACCTAGCCTGTCGATCACGCGCCAGTAACCAGCGCCCAAGATGTCTCCTTCACAAGCGTGCGAGGGAAGACTCCGTCCCCTTTTTCTATAAAAAGGGCACGCTAGCCCCAACC
>NW_021231320.1:0-723 GCF_002162155.2 Triticum dicoccoides | reverse complement strand
ATAGTGGATTCATCACAAAATAAAGTCATGACCTCTCCAAATCCACTTTCATCAATATAATCATCATAAATAGGAGGCATGCTTTCATCATAATAAATTTGCTCATCAAAACTTGGGGGACAAAAATATCATCTTCATCAAACATAGCTTCCCCAAGCTTGTGGCTTTGCATATCATTAGCATCATGGATATTCAAGGAATTCATACTAACAACATTGCAATCATGCTCATCATTCAAATATTTAGTGCCAAACATTTTATAGATTTCTTCTTCTAGCACTTGAGCACAATTATCCTTTCCATCATACTCACGAAAGATATTAAAAAGGTGAAGCGTATGAACAAACTCAATAACATTTTTTATAGTTTTCTTTTAATAACTAAACTAGTGATAAAACAAGAAACTAAAAGACTTGATTGCAAGATCTAAAGATATACCTTCAAGCGCTAACCTCCCCGGCAACGGCGCCAGAAAAGAGCTTGATGTCTAATACACAACCTTCTTCTTGTAGACGTTGTTGGGCCTCCAAGTGTAGAGGTTTGTAGGACAGTAGCAAATTTTCCTCAAGTAGATGACCTAAGGTTTATCAATCCGCAGGAGGCGTAGGATGAAGGTGGTCTCTCTCAAGCAACCCTGCAACCAAATAACAAAGAGTCTCTTGTGTCCCCAACACACCCAATACAATGGTAAATTGTATAGGTGCACTAGTTCGGCGAAGAGAG
>NW_021231319.1:0-427 GCF_002162155.2 Triticum dicoccoides | reverse complement strand
TGCGCATAATTTATATATCATCTTGGAGTACACATTTTGTACTAATATTATGTTCTATGCTCAATGAAGAGTTTCTCCATGGATGGCCTATCAATGGTGCTGGATTCTGTCAAGATCTTATATATCCAAATGAATAGTTTTGATCTGAACAAGATTATTGGCTTGCTGCAATGCTTTCCATGTCTGGAGAAGTTGTATATAAAGGTGATAATTTCAGGCACATTGGAAGCCCGCATATAGTGTACTAGAATTAACCGTTCAGCTGTTGCTCTTTCGACACTCTTCTTTTAGACCTTAACTGTTTTCAATCTTCATGTCTATTTAGGCAACACGACGGGGTAAGAAAGTTATAACCAATCGGTGGATTCGTAAGCATCGGGATTTTCTCACTTCTCATGAGATTCGATTGAAGACAATAACGCTAGAA
>NW_021231318.1:0-973 GCF_002162155.2 Triticum dicoccoides | reverse complement strand
CAAGTTTCGGGTAAAGATTCGATGGACTATGGAATAAGGAGTGGCAAGAGCCTAAGCTTGGGGATTCCCAAGGCACCCCAAGGTAATATTCGAGGACAACCAAGATCCTAAGCTTGGGGATGCCCCAGAAGGCATCCCCTCTTTTGTCTTCGTTCATCGGTAACTTTACTTGGAGCTATATTTTTATTCGCCACATGATATGTGTTTTGCTTGGAGCGTCATTTTATTTTGTTAGTTTTTACTTTCTGTTAGTTAGAATAATGTTTTGCATCTTTAGTTTCAAACAAAAAGTCAAGGATAGCCTTTACCATGCTTATTCTGCTAGTATACATGTTGCTGTTTGAAAACAGAAAGTTTACCGCTGTTGCAAAAATTCCCTAGAAATTCAGAGAATGGTATAACGTTGAACCTTTTTGCATATTAAGCTCTGATAAATTTATTACAGTGGGAATTTTAGTTCACAATTTTTGGAGTCAGGGAAGTATTGACACTCTTGCAGTGTTTACACACTGTACTGTTTTTGCAGATTGCTGTTATATTTGCATTGTTTGCATATGTTTGCTTGTTTAATGATTCTATTTGAGGATAGGAGTATTAAATATGCAGAGGCATTTAGTATGAAATGTTGAATAATAATTTAAGTGATTTTTTACAGTAGAAAATGATAAGGTTTTGCATTGGTTTATACTAACCTATCTCACGAGTTCTTGTTGAGATTGTTGTGAATGAAGCTTTTGATAAAAAGAAACCATGATATGAGAGGAATTAAGGAGACACAAAAGCCCAAGCTTGGGGATGCCCAAGTCACCCCAAGATAATATTTCAATAAGTCTCAAGCATCTAAGCTTGGGGATGCCCCGGTAGGCATCCCACCTTTCTTCTTCAACAACTATCGGTTAGTATCGGTTGAGCCTAAGTTTTTGCTTCTTCACATGAGTTGTGCTATCCTTGCGTTGTCATTTTATTTTGTTTT
>NW_021231317.1:0-1053 GCF_002162155.2 Triticum dicoccoides | reverse complement strand
TGGAAGTGACAAAGAGCTCATCGTAAAAGGTTACGTTGATGCAAGCTTTGACACTGATCCGGACGATTCTAAATCGCAAACCGGATACGTGTTTACATTAAACGGTGGAGCTGTCAGTTGGTGCAGTTCTAAACAAAGCGTCGTAGCGGGATCTACATGTGAAGCGGAATACATAGCTGCTTCGGAAGCAGCAAATGAAGGAGTCTGGATGAAGGAGTTCATATCCGATCTAGGTGTCATACCTAGTGCATCGGGTCCAATGAAAATCTTTTGTGACAATACTGGTGCAATTGCCTTGGCAAAGGAATCCAGATTTCACAAAAGGACCAAACACATCAAGAGACGCTTCAACTCCATCCGGGATCTAGTCCAGGTGGGAGACATAGAGATTTGCAAGATACATACGGATCTGAATATTGCAGACCCGTTGACTAAGCCTCTTCCACGAGCAAAACATGATCACACCTTAGTACTCTTTGGGTGTTAATCACATAGCGATGTGAACTAGATTACTGAATCTAGTAAACCCTTTGGGTGTTGGTCACATGGTGATGTGACCAACAATCGGAGTGACAAATCCTAATCTCGAAATACGCCAACCCAACATCGACCATTGGAGACACCTGTAGTACTCCTTTATAATCACCCATTTACGTTGTGACGTTTGGTAGTACCCAAAGTGTTCCTCCGGTAAACGGGAGTTGCATAATCTCATAGTCATAGGAACATGTATAAGTCATGAAGAAAGCAATAGCAACATACTAAACGATCAGGTGCTAAGCTAATGGAATGGGTCATGTCAATCAGATCATTCTACTAATGATGTGACCTCGTTAATCAAATAACAACTCATTGTTCATGGTTAGGAAACATAACCATCTTTGATTAACGAGCTAGTCAAGTAGAGGCATACTAGTGACACTCTGTTTGTCTATGTATTCACACATGTATTATGTTTCCGGTTAATACAATTCTAGCATGAATAATAAACATTTATCATGATATAAGGAAATAAATAATAACTTTATTATTGCCTCTAGGGCATATTTCCTT
>NW_021231316.1:0-1855 GCF_002162155.2 Triticum dicoccoides | reverse complement strand
CGAAAATCGCCGGTTCGGACCTTTTTTCCGCCCGGCGGTCACAGGCCGAACCCGGCGCGCTGGGGAGCCGTTGGGGGCTCCGGCGCTAGGGAAAAGCACGCCTGGCCCACACCATCAGGGGAAAAGTCAAGGTTTTCTTCCCCGACTCGCCTCGCACCCCCCGCGCCCTCGGCCACCACTAGCTGTATCCCGGCGACGGCCGCCGCCCGACTCCGGTAGATAGCCATTCCCCGCCGGAAAATAGCAGCACTTCGCCGCGGCAGCCCCTCCCGCAACAGCTGGGCGTTCCCGGTCGCAGTTTCCGGCCGCGGAGGCGCGGTTTGACGGCGGGTTCACGGCCACCGAGCGCAAGGTGTTCGGCGATTTGCCCGTCTCGGCGATGGACTCGGATGAGGAGGAAGAGCTCGCCGCGCTGCTGGAGGAGGAAGCCGCGGCCGACGTCCAGGAAGAAGAGCATCTGATGGTGCTCGCCGCCCTCGCCCAGCTGCTGGCGAGCAGTGAAAAGCCGCGGCGAGGTGGCTCGGCGCCGGGACGGGTGAAAGCAAAGAACCGGCATCGTCTGCAAGGCTACTGCATGCTCTACTCCGACTACTTCGCCGATGCTCCACTTCATGGCGAGAGAACATTTCGGCGCCGTTATCGGATGAGCCGAAAGCTCTTCCCCAGGATTGTGAATTCCATCCGGGAGTTCGACAACTACTTCAAGTGCAAGATGGATTGCACTGGCGCTTTTGGATTCACCTCCATCCAGAAGTGCACGACAGCGATGAGGATGCTTGCATATGGAGCTCCAAGTGATTCACTCGATGACTATGGGCGCATGGCCGAGTCCACCAGCATAGAGTGTTTCTACAAGTTCTGTCGGGCAGTGGTGGCAGTGTTTGGGCCACAATACTTGAGAACACCCAATGCGGAAGACACTGCTCGGATCCTAGCCCAGAATGCAGCAAGAGGATTTCCTGGGATGCTTGGAAGCATCGACTGCATGCATTGGAAATGGAAGAACTGTCCATTTGGTTGGCAGGGGATGTACAAAGGCGCCAAAGGCGGTTGCAGTGTGGTGCTTGAGGCGGTAGCCACACAGGACCTCTGGATTTGGCACTCCTTCTTTGGTATGCCAGGAACTCACAATGACATCAACGTGCTGCAGTGCTCTCCTGTTTTTGCCAAGCTCGTTGAGGGCCATTCTCCTCCGGTGAACTTCGAGATCAATGGGCACCAATACAACAAGGGGTACTATCTAGCTGACGGCATCTATCCGAGATGGTCGACATTTGTGAAGACGATCTCAAACCCTGTGCCAGGAGGCAAGAACGCCTGGTTTGTGAAAGTTCAGGAGGCTTGCCGGAAGGATGTCGAGCGGGCATTTGGTGTGCTCCAATCTCGATTCGCTGTTGTTCAGTACCCCGCTCAGACCTGGTCGAAAGATCAAATGTGGGAGATCATGACTTGCTGTGTCATCTTGCACAACATGATCATCGAGAGCGAGCAAGAAGACCCAGCGTTTAACACTGAACCATACTACAGGCAGGGTCCTCTAGCCGAAGTTGATCACCAGCTACCGGCAACTTGGACTGCCTATCTCAGTATGCGTCAGGAGATCCGAGACCCACAGGTGCATCATCAACTGCAGAAAGATCTGATTGAGCACCTATGGAGGCTCAAGGGGGACGCCTCGTGATGAAATACGAGTTTTTATTTGTTAAACAATATAATTTGTATTGAACTATTTGTTGTTGTAGTATTTTGTTGAAGTATTTGATTTTTCTGTGATGAAATATGTGATAAGAAATAATTGTGTTGATAATTGAACGCCGAGACACGGCGAAATCACGCCGAATATGGGCCTATTCTC
>NW_021231315.1:0-588 GCF_002162155.2 Triticum dicoccoides | reverse complement strand
ATAATATTTGATCCTCTGTTCGGCCTTTCTTTATGAACACCAAACAGAGCATCAGGGGCTACTGTCTACACTGTGATACTTTCTCATGATTTAAATACTTACCTCAAAGCCTGTCAAGAGGCTGGTGCAGGCTTCGGTCAATCCGCTTTTGGCGGACTGAACCTTCGCAATCACCGTACTCATAAGAGTATGGCGTTCTTCATCAAGGGAAGCGCTCTAAAGCGCTTCCACCAAGTTACCTGATGCCTCTGGATGGATAGAGGTCATCGGCACAGGCAGCATGCCCCCCTTAGCGAGGGGTTGCCTGCCTGAATCCGGAACCACTGGAGGTTCCGGCGCAGTATCCGGTTGGGGGCCAAGCTTACTGCAACCCCCCTCATCAGAATCCATGGGGATCTTCCCCCCCCCCCCATGAGCCCGACATCGGGGGTTTCGCCTTGAGGCGCCTCCAGAACTATCTCTCCCTGGCCTGGTATCCTTTGAGACAACACTTCAGTGTCGTCCGCAGGTCGGGTAGTGGAGGCCGTCGGGAGCGAATAGCTATTCATCTCCGACGAGCTGCTCAAGGACCCATCCGAGGAGGATAAG
>NW_021231314.1:0-4368 GCF_002162155.2 Triticum dicoccoides | reverse complement strand
CCAAGAGAGAAAATGACACCGCAATGCCACCATCGTCTGATCTGGAAGACCAGATCCTAGGGTTTCCCTCGGAGCATCACCAGTGGGTCGACAATAGTTACACGACGAGGCCTTCATCAAGGTAACGACGCAGAACACCGCCATCGCCTGCCATCAGCTCGGTTTTCACCGGCAACTATGTCTTCCCAACTTGCAACCGGAACTAGAAAGCCAGCCTCGCACCGACCACCTCCGATGGAGGAGATGGCCACCACCGCCTGCTGCACCGGCCATGTCAGATCTAACTGGAGGAACCGCCAACCAGTCCACCAGGGCCTCCACACCGTCGCCACCGACCTGACGCCTGATGGTGCAGCGACCGCAGCCGCAGCCCTTCCGGGGTACAGGACCGCGCCGCGCCTGTAGCTGCCACCGCCCGAGCCAGGGCCGGCAACCACGCCGCTGCAGCCATCGTCGTCGTGCCGCATAGATTGGATCGGCCGCGCTACCAGACGTTTAGGGTCCTCGCACCACCCCTAAGGCGCAGGAGAGAGGGAGTCCCCTGCTGCTGCCGTCGGCCTCTGGACCTAGCCCGACGGCGGCGGAGGGAAGGGAAGAGGGAGATCGCGCCTCCGGCGGCTAGGGTTTGGGCGTCGCCCGAGTCGCCCTATCGGGGATGACGCGGGTGCGTAGGCGAAGCCCAGGCCCGCCAAAACTTGTATGCTATCAACGATAAATATTAACCTTCATTAACCATTGTACACATTATATACGGAAACATTCAGAGCAGAATGATCCAAGCACTATTTGACAAAGCTACCATCATAAACAGAGAACAGCACTAGAAAAAACAATTTGTTTGAGATGGCACACCTTCAACCTGTATCGATAGTTGGCATGTTCTCACGTTTTATGCTATAGCGTACCTTTCACTTCATGTGAAAGTTGCACAAACTATATAAATAAGAATACGATCAGTACATATAGTCGCAATAGAAACTACAGGATCAGTGATTCAGTGCCTCAATCAGAGGCGAAAACTAAACTATCTATATTGTCAATTCATTCAGATTTACTTTGTGAATCATGTGTATATGAGAGGCTTTAACAATATAGTTTATAAACTAATCAAATAGGGACTAGAAAGCTAAAAAAATCATGCATCATCTAATAAATTGAACAACAAAGGCAAAAAGGCATGCACATAGAAAAAGGATAAATTTACCTGGCATGTTCAACAAGCATATCACATTAGCAGATCTCATGTGTTCAAAGTTTCTGATCCACCCTGCGTACAATCAAAACAAGACCAACCAATGAAAAACAAGGGGAAGTTGGATGAAGACAGGGTAAACTCCAAAGTTGAGATCCACTTGTGGTGATTCAGAATTGATCTGTTGAAATAATGTTATGGTCCAAGAGATGCACTTCGACAACTCAAAACATTATTCTATCGGATTGATGAGTTATGTGTTCCCATGTAGTTTCATATTGGTAATCTTGTCCATACAATGTATGTATATTCTAAAAATAGCTTAGTTCCTTTTTGGGTTGTTGGTTAATCCATTTTTGGTTCATGATGGGTTTTGCCCATCATCGTATAAATTACCATGGAAAAGTATCAGATTATGAATGCATGGAGAAGTCATGCCATCTTCCAACACGAACACAAGGGAACAGAAGTGGTTGTTGCATTCAATAAGTTTGGAAGATGTTGGCTCATAATGTACATGGGAGGCTAGGCTAGATGTAGTTGTACCACGAGTGCATGTGCGAGAACACACATGTCTTGCATACCCATGTGACATTCATTGTTGTGTCACTTATCAATCCTTGATTCCTCCTCTCGCCTTGTAGAAATATCCCTCACACCTTAATATATAAGCTCTGCAGTCTACCTAGCCTCCATCTTGATCTTCTTCCAGTTGCATAGTATGCTATAATCTTAGTTGAGACATTTTCCTCCTATATATACCTTGCTCCAATTCTAGTAAATTCTCCCCCACTAAACTTCATAACCCGCTCTTGCATGTCTACTAATTTCCTCATATAATCCACATCTCTTGTCATTTAGGTTGCATCGGGGCGCTAGACATGCTCCTGGAGTACTGTAATTTGAAGAATAGTATGAATCAAGGGATTCAGAGGTCTTGTTTCTCTACAAGGGAGAATCATTTAGATCAACTAGGTTTGCAAGGCAAAGGGAAACGTAGATTCACAAAGGTCACCAAATCTCGTACATGCCACATTGAGCCTTCTATGCAATGTTACGGAAGAGGTGGAGGCGGCGAAAAGGGCAGTGAGGTGCCAAGTGGATGCTACGGCAGCGAGTTGGTGGTGATGCTGCAATGAGGGCGCCGGATGCTGCAATGGGGGCGGTAGATATTGCAATAGGGAGGTGCTTGTCGAGGCTCCGATGAGGTACGCAAATGTTGCGACGACAGCAGCGATGGGCCCGGCAATGCTGTGACAGGGCGTAGTGCTGTTTCATCAGGGGGCACAGGTGCTGAAATGGGGGCAGCAAGGTGCTCGACAATGTTGCGATAGAGTGCATTGGATGCTGCGACGGCAAGATGCCTGGCGATTCTGCGCAGGGGGCAGCAGATCTACAAGTTCATCGGCACTGCTGCCAAGTGGGGCGTACCGTTGTTGGGGAAGATAGACCTGCTGCTATAATGAAACTCCTTGTGGTGACATCAACATGTGTGATAAGAGAATGCGGGTGTAGTGTGCGCTAGGAACAGAAGCATCATATGATGATTTCGACCCTTTGTATCGTAGGGCTAGCAAGCCGACTGATGTTTCACCAAAATAAGTTAACTGTCATGTAGATCTTGCTTTTTGAGCTGTCTGTATTTCTTTGAAATCCGGGTCTTTCGAAATCCCATTTTAATCCCTAATTTTTTGCTACTGCCTCAGATGCCTCGATGTCGTACAGTGATCCACATGATCAAGCAATTATGAAATTAAATGCCAGACGCGACGATGGGAGCTGCTCAACTTATTATTATTTATTTATGCATCCAGTGCTAAGTACGTACGAAATCAAGCCGTGCAGCGGGCCTGGTCCAATTCACGCCAACATGACGATTCTTGGCAGTTCAAAGACACGGTATGTACGTGCATATACAATCTCGATAGGATGTCTGGACAAACAAATCTAAGAGAGCTCTAAGGCGGATATTGTAGTAGCACATAGTCATATTAAATAACTTGTCTTAATCCAGTAGCAATTGTAACATATCATGCTCCAGCTACCGCTGCTCTAATTCTAACAGTATGTACATCAAATGATATTTTATTAGTATCTCTAAAATGACCAAGGATTTCCTAAACATGACCATTTCTCTTGCTGTGATAATATAAATGACGCATATAAGGAATCTATTATATACCTACCACCATTCTAATCGATACCAAACAGTATAATAGTTGATGAACCTTAAACAAAAGTAATACAACATCCCCAGTCTTGTAACAATGCAGGAGGAATAACAAAATAATCCAACACAATAAAAGGGGGAGCTGCAAGTAGCAGGTTTGATTGATGTTCGTTAATTCTTGAATCCATCCACTCCTCTTGAAGTGAAGCACACGTTTGACTTGAAGTGATCATCCTAGATGTGTTTTACATTGCTCCTTTGCTAGTTAATTTCTTCCCATCCCCTTCATGCCCCTCTGAAAAAATAATCCGAGCATATCCGAGCAATGCCTCCAACAAGGTAACAACGTAAAAACATCACCATTGCTAGGCGTAACCGACTCGGGTCACCTAGGCTTTCACCCCAGAACTCGAGACCGGGTGCTTGAGTAGCACCACCATCAAATCACTCATGTGTTGCCGCCACTACATCTCCATGATCACAGCAGCTACATGTGATGTGTAATCGGAACCATTGCACCACCATCCCTCTGTGTCAAGTCATCATCCTTAGTTTGCGTCTCACCATCGAAGTCAACAACCGAATCTGGAATGAGAAAACCTCACGAAGATGTAATGGTGGCCACCGCAATCCACGACGAGGCTGCTGCTGGGACGAGATGACCCAATCATTACCTTGTTCAGCTTGTGTTCAAGAAAAAATCATAAGATCCACTAAGTAACATTCATTAAAAAACAAGTGGCATCAATCTCACGTTGGTACAGGTTCAGAGTTCCAAGGTATGCAGCAAAAAATTAGATCGTGATTATATTAGAGAAACGGGAAGTCAAAATTCCACTCTTGCTGGGTTTGCGATAATATACCAAGACAAGAAAATAGAGTGTGCAATATGTTGACAAGATTGAGCATCTTTCAGCTCTTATATAGTGTGCAACATGATAACAAGACTAGGTGTAGTTTTGTAGGACCAATTTGTAGCATGCAACAACAGAAACATATAAGAGAA
>NW_021231313.1:0-601 GCF_002162155.2 Triticum dicoccoides | reverse complement strand
TTTTAGAGTCTCTAGATTATGAATCGTTTGACACATGCGAACCATGCCTCATGGGCAAAATAACCAAGACCCCGTTCTCCGGAACAATGGAGCGAGCAACCAACTTATTGGAAATCATACATACTGATGTGTGCGGTCCAATGAGCGTTGAGGCTCGCGGAGGGTATCGTTATATTCTCACTCTCACTGATGACTTGAGCAGATATGGGTATGTCTACTTGATGAAACACAAGTCTGAGACCTTTGAAAAGTTCAAGCAATTTCAGAATGAGGTAGAGAATCAACGTGATCGAAAGATAAAGTTCTTACGATCAGATCGTGGGGGAGAATATTTAAGTCACGAATTTGGTACGCACTTAAGGAAATGTGGAATCGTTTCACAACTCACGCCGCCTGGAACACCTCAGCGTAACGGTGTGTCCGAACGTCGTAATCGCACTCTATTGGATATGGTGCGATCTATGATGTCACTTATCGATTTACCGCTATCATTTTGGCGATACGCTCTAGAGACAGCTACATTCACTTTAAATAGGGCACCGTATAAATCAGTTGAGACGACACCGTATGAATTATGGTTTGGGAAGAAACCTAAGCTGTC
>NW_021231312.1:0-785 GCF_002162155.2 Triticum dicoccoides | reverse complement strand
GGGAGTTTAGCTTGAGCATGAAGTCACACATTTTGCTATTTGAGTTTAAAACTATTGTTCTAAAAAACAATAATTATTTAGTAACACTAATATTTCTTGAATAGGGAGTTTGACCACATTTTGACCAAAGTTTGACCATAGTTTGACAAGATTTGACCAAAATTCCAAAAAACTGAAATAATTATTTAGTAACACTAATATTCTTGAATAATTATTTAGTAACACTAATACTTCTTGAATAAGTAGTTTGATCATAGTTTGACCATATTTGACCAAAATTAAAAAAACTGAAATTTGAGCATAACTTTTTTTCCTTTTAGAATTTGAGGATTCTAAAAATTTGCAAACAGGATGTAGGTGGTCCCCATCATATGCGGATTTTCGTGCTGAACATTTTGATATATTATACGTTTTTTCTAACATCGTATGCAAAAGTCATAGCCGTTTTACATTTTCCCTACACTTTTTGCAAAACATGTCCAAATTTAAGTTTTTAAATTGTCCTAACTAGTAGATGTAGTAACATAACTACATCTCGAAGGATTTTAATTTTTGAAACATTTTGATATATTATACGTTTTTTTCTAACATCGTATGCAAAAGTTATAGCCGTTTTACATTTTCCCTACACTTTTTGCAAAACATGTCCAAATTTAAGTTTTTAAATTTTCCTAACTAGTAGATGTAGCAACATAACTACATCTCGAAGGATTTTAATTTTTGAAGTTTTTATCATTTTCTTTTGCTTTTTACAAAACCGAAAAGGCGATCCACAGGGGGGGGGG
>NW_021231311.1:0-384 GCF_002162155.2 Triticum dicoccoides | reverse complement strand
AGCGTGATTAGCTTCACAGACCACCATTGTCTTCAATGTCTTCACATATTTTTAGGGGTCATCTCCGTTAGGTAAACTGAATCAATGAGGGACTACTACCTGTGTTATACTGCAGTTCTCACAAACACATTAGTCCCTCAACCAGGTTTGTCGTCAATACTCCAAAACCAACTAGGGGTGGCACTAGATGCACTTACAATCTCCCCCTTTTTGGTGATTGATGACAAACTGGTTGAAGTTTTCAACGGGGATAAACGTATGTGAAATTGTAAAGGATTGAGGCATTGTCTTTGTATGGCAAAAGGCTCCCCCTGAAGATGTGCATATAAATGTTTTGCGTTGGAATGCAAATGCACATGGCAGGTTGTACTTGTGGAGATTCTT
>NW_021231310.1:0-2355 GCF_002162155.2 Triticum dicoccoides | reverse complement strand
TGTAGGACGCCCTAGTCAGCGTGAGCGGTAGTAATCGGTGGTATAGAGTCTATCTTGTTTGTTGCATTTGGTTGTTGCATTTGTTTGTTGCATAGCATGGATACAGTCTTACTATTTTGCTGCTAACGGTTTATCTGGTGAGTGTAGCTGGCATCGGTTCGGATCCACTACAGCTCAGCCCCTGCATTTCTTCTAGTTTCTTTTTCGTCCTATTCTTCGGTGATTAGTGTCATTTATGTCCCAGCAGAGTGTTGCCAAGTGATCCCGACACTGTTTCCAGGAATGGTGCTCAGGTATCGCGTCGATGTCTTTCTTTCAGCCCCGCGTATCGTTTTGGTGATGCACATGCTTCTATCCCGAATCATGCCTTTTATCTTGTTGTGTTGGCAACCCTTAATGATCTTAGTCATCAAGAACGGGCAATACCAGTCGACTCAGTTTTTCCTCGCTATCCTATTTCTTGGACGAGTACGGATCTTTTCCGTCTGCTTGATAATTGAGGGAGTCCTGGACTAAGGGGTCCTCAGGCGTCCGGCCTGTTATCCACGGGACGGACTGATGGGCTCTGAAGACATGAAGGCCGAAGACTGTATCTGTGTCCGGATTGGACTCTCCTTGGCGTGGGAGGCAAGCTTGGTGACCAACTATGAAGATTCCTTCTTATGTAACCGACTCTATGTAACCCTAGATTCCCCCCCGGTGTCTATATAGACTGGAGGGGTTAGTCCGGAAAGGATATATACTCATTACCATAGTCATACGGGCTAGGCTTCTAGGGTTTAGCCATTATGATGTCGTGGTAGATCAACTCTTGTAACACTCATATTCATCAAGATCAATCAAGCAGGATGTAGGGTATTACCTCCATAGAGAGGGCCTGAACCTGGGTAAACATTGTGTCCCCCGTCTCCTGTTACCATCAATCCTAGACGCACAGTTCGGGACCCCCTACCCAAGATCCGCCGGTTTTGACACCGACATTGGTGCTTTCATTGAGAGTTCCACTTTGCCGTCAATGAAAGCCTCGATGGCTTGCCTTGTCCTTAAAGACAACATCACCTCCAGGGGAGCTCTGGCCTCAGGCCAAACCCTCCGGCTGGGCGGCTTTACTATGATTGCCCGTTCGGCCGTTGAGCCGACGATGACCTCTCGGGCCAACGAAAACCCCCTTCGCATCAACTCCGAGCACTCCAAGAAGATGGATTTGATGGAGTTTTCGTCTTTGAACGAACTCCTAGATCGCATCGCTGCCTTGGAAATAGCCACAGACTACGATCGGATCAGGCCTAAAACCAATCAAGGAGAAATCGAGACCCTACCGATCACCCACCAGATTGCGGTAGTCGTGGAGCAGGACGGCGAGTGTTCTTCTAGACCGAAGATGGACTATGTTCGGATTGCCGATCAGGAAGAGCCGGATACTCACCCGCGAAAGGATGCGACCAACCCTCCGAACATAGCATCAGACGACGGTCCTAAACAATCAGAAGATATTCTGGAACCCGGACTATTAAGCCCGGAAGGTCATCAGACTCCGGATAATCGGCTAGGTCGGGTTTGGATTTAAATTCCACCCACCCACCCGGACATAGACGCTCTCATGAGCATAAAACAGTAGCCTCAAGAAACGGTCCACCACTTCTGGGCCAGATTCCTCCTTGTCAAAGACAAGGTAAAAGATTGCCGTGACAAGGACGCAATATCAGCATTCTGCCAAAATTGTGCGGACGAAGGAATCCTCAACGCCATCAATCGCCACCGCATACTGAAATTCGCTGACTTAGCAACCATCGTACAAAAGTATAGCACGATGGAGAGCGCATGGAAAACTCAGGCACCTCGCTGGGAATCATCAGTCCCAACTCAACTCTCCCTACAGGCGAAAAGGGCGTACCCTCGTGGCGCGCCCATTCCAATAGTCAAGAAACACAAAACCGCTATGTGGTACGGCACCGTTCTGATGGGGTGGCTCGATGGCCCATGCAAAATACATACAACACCAGATACCGTGGCAACCCACAGCCTTAGAGCATGTTGGATACTACGACAAGTAGCCAAGAGAGGCGAGGGCATCTTTATCAAGGACGACCCAGAACGACATCCCCCAGAGGACGATAACTCAAGAGTGTTGACAGTATTTGAGACATTCACTTCAAACAACAAGCGTAAAAGGGCACTTCATGAGCTCACCGAAGTCTTCCAAATTGCTGAAATAAACCCCTGGAACGACACGGCTATAACATTCAACACCGGTGATGAACCAAAGTACAGAATAGTACAAGCGCCAGCCGTGTTAGTCCTCAGTACCATCGTGGACGGGTTTCGACTTACCAAGGTCCTCGTGGATGGAGGCAG
>NW_021231309.1:0-3357 GCF_002162155.2 Triticum dicoccoides | reverse complement strand
ATAATAAATCTCGGATGACAACACTTTCTCAAAACAATCATAATATGATATAACAAGATGGTATCTTGCTAGCCCTTTCTGAGACTGCAAAACATAAATGCAGAGCACCTTTAAAGATCAAGGACTGACTAGACATTGAAATTCATGGTAAAAGAGATCCAATCATAGTCACACCCAACATAGATTAATAGTGATGAATGCAAATGACGGATGTGCTCTCCAGCTAGTGCTTTTTAATAAGAGGGTGATGACTCAACATAAAAGTAAATGGATAAGCCATTCGCCTAGGGAAGCAGGGATTTGTAGAGGTGCCAGAGCTCAGTTTTGAAATAGAGATAAATTGTATTTTGAGCGATATACTTTCATTGTCAATGTAACAACTAAGATATGGCGATATCTTCCATGCTAAACACATTATAGGCGGTTTCCAAACAGAATGGTAAAGTTTATACTCCCCCTCCACCAACAAGCATCAATCCATGACTTGCTCGAAACAACGAGTGTCTCCAACATACATCAGGTCCTAGGGGGAGTTTTGTTTGCAATTAATTTTGATTTAGTTTGCATAAAGCATGGGACTGGGCATCCCGGTGACCAGCCATTTTCTCGTGAGTGAGGAGCGGAGTCCACTCCTCTTGAGAATAACCCGCCTAACACGGAAGATAAGGACAGCCTTGGTTGATACATGAGCTATTCGAGCATACAAAACAGAATGTTTATTTGAAGGTTTAGAGTTTGGCACATACACATTTACTTGGAAAGGCAGGTAGATACCGCATATAGGAAGGTACGGTGGACTCATCTGGAATAACTTTGGGGTTTAAGGGATTGGATGCACAAGCAGAATTCCCGCTTAGTACAAGTGAAGGCTAGCAAAAGACTGGGAAGCGACCAACTAGAGAGCGACAACAGCCATGTACATGCATTAAAATTAATAAACATTGGATGCAAGCATGAGTAGGATATAATCCAACATGAACATAAATATCGTGAAGGCTACGTTGATTTGTTTCAACTACATGCGTGAACATGTGCCAAGTCAAGTCACTTAAATCATTCAAAGGAGGATACCACCCTATCATACCACATCATAGTCATCTCAATAGCATGTTGGCACACAAGGTAAATCATTATAACTCATAGCTAATCAAGCATGGCGCAAGCAACTATGATCTCTAATTGTCATTGCAAACATGTTTATTCATAATAAGCTGAATCAAGAACGAGGGACTCATCATATTTACAAAATTAAAAGAGGTCGAGTTCATACCAGCTTTTCTCATCTCAGTCAGTCCATCATATATCATCATAATTGCCTTTCACTTGCACGACCGAACGATGTGAATAATAATAAGAGTGCACGTGCATTGGACTAAGCTGGAATCTGCGAGCATTCAATAAACATGAGAAGACAAGGCAATATGGGCTCTTGGTTAAATCAACAATAATGCATATAATAGCCACTTCAACAATTTAATTATGGTCTTCTCCTACTGACCCCCAAAGAAACTAAAAGAAATAAAACTATTTACACAAGAAAGCTCCCAACAAGCAAAAAAAGAATGGGAAATATTTTTGGGTTTTCTTTTTAATTATTACTACTACAGTAGAAAAATAAACTACTACTAATTAATTTTTTTGGTTTTTCTTAAGGTTTAACAAACACACAAGAAGAAAGCAGGAAAAAAGAAAATAAGCTAGCATGGATATTACAGTGAAAGAGTATGAGCACCGACATCTAGCCATGAGTGTGTGTGAACATAAATGTAATGTCGGTGAGAAATACGTACACCCCCAAGCTTAGGCTTTTGGCCTAAGTTGGTCTATTACCAGGGATAGCCTGGCGGATACCCGTAAGTGTAGTTGGGGTCATACTGCAAGGAAGAATAGTTGGGATCATACTGTGATGAAGAAGAAGACTCTGACTGCCACTAGCTGACAGTCATCTCTGGATCCCAAGAATAAACAGATTGTCGTGGAGGCTCATCTTGTGGTTCCTGTTCCGGGGCTGGTGCAGGATTCTTGTAAGCTTGGATGGCAGCCCACGTAATGAGGTAGGGTCCTACAAAATTAAACAAAGAAGGAGCAGGCAACGTAATAGTTTTAGGATAATGTTTATCAAAGTATAACTTATATTTGAGCTCTCCATTCCTGTCCTTAACAAGAAAATCATGAGCTATCATGCTCTTATAGTCTAGATAAGCATTAGGCAGCAATTTTTCTTCTTTCTAATAATGCCTAATAGCTATGTTAAAGTGTGCAGCAAGGCGAGAAGCGTAAATGCCTCCAAAGATGGGGCCTTTAGTACGGTTCAGACTCAACCGCCTAGCAAAAATTCCACCCATACTGATAGTGTTGTCGCGGTATAAACCATGGAGCAGAATAATAATATCAGGAACACTAAGGTTCCCACAGTTCCCACGACCAATCAAGCATCGACTAGCAAATAAAGCAAAATAGCGTAACACAGGAAAATGTATGCTAGTGATTCTTGCATCAGAAACCTTCCTGTTTTCTCCCACAGAGATAAGGTTAATAAATGGTTCCAAGTCTTTACGAGGTGGTTCCTCTAAGATACCATCAGGAGGTATGTTGCAGACGGCGCAAAATTCAGACAATGACATTTTCTTCACAACGTCATATAAATGAAACTCTACTGAATGAGGTGACTCCTTAGGGAAGAAGTAGAAGTTTTGCACAAAAGTATTTGTGAGTAAGAGATACTGTAGACGTTGGTCGCAGACGAAGTCGGTGAGGCCAGCATTCTTAAATAATGAATAGAAATCCTCATAAATCCCGGCCTCTCTCAAGAAATTATCAGAAGGCCATTCACACAGCCGGATCTCCGTGGTATGAGGCAAATTATATTTGGGCCTCTGAGCTTCTTCATTTTGTTTATCCTTTGAGCTTCGGCTCGATGAACCCCTCAAAAGTCTCCTCATTATTTTTCTGAAATAATCTGAAATTTTTAGTAACTTCAAATAAAAGTGAACCAACTTCAATAAAACTGATAGCAACAACTCCTACAAGTGCCTAGAGCCTATATCAAGCATTAGAACTACTTGGAACCATATAAATTTGACATGCAAGCTCAAGAACATGGTCACCTATGCAGCACAAATTTGCAAAGAATAAAGCACTAGAACAAAAACTAATTGGACCAATGGAGCAGTCACATACCAAGGAACAATCTCCCCAAGCAGTTTTGCGAGAGGTGCTTTGAGCAAGGAGATCGAAAATCACAGCAAAAGTGGCTGGAACTCATGCTTGAGTTGGTTTTCGGGTTTGTGTGAGATGGAGGAAGAAGATGGGTGCTGGGATAAGTGGAGGCGGGCCACCGTGGGCCCACGAGGTAGG
>NW_021231308.1:0-3549 GCF_002162155.2 Triticum dicoccoides | reverse complement strand
GACACCACATAAAGGGCTTAAAAGAAATGCCACAGTCGGGCATCTGAGCGACACCACATAAAGGGCTTATAAAGTAAATAAATAACAAGCAATGCCACAGTCGGGCGTCTCAGCGACACCACATAAAGGGCTTAAGAGTAAATAAATAACAAGCAATGCCACAGTCGGGCGTCTCAGCGACACCACATAAAGGGCTTAAAAGAAATGCCACAGTCGGGCGTCTCAGCGACACCACATAAAGGGCTTGAAAAGAAATGATCACAATGAATATCCAGTAGGTAGAACCATACCAGGGATACTTGATAATACAAATAATGCAACGGGTTAGTCCAGCACAAAATAAGAATCATGGTCCTCACAAGTCACCAGTCGGTATCCAAGTGTGGTTTAACAATATCACCTCCGAAGACCGACACTAAGACCAACACTTGACCCATCCCAGACTGTAATCCTTAACCTTGGACACGGCTATTCGAATAGGTTTGATCTCTACAGAGGGTGTACTCTTTACCCACGAGTAACGGATTCCTTTAGCCCATCGGGACTAATTCCGTCTACGGCCTTTTAGTTGAAAACACGCCTAACTTGCACACACCAGCTTAACTCATCGTTGTCTGGAATCACCCACGACACTTGTTAAGCAAAACTCTAAGTGGGGAGGCTACAACCTCGCATAGCATGGGATCAAATTTATATCGCGCGCTCTAAGGGGTGGCCTCCCCTCTCGGTCCCAACCAGAAACACCCATGCCCCCTGACCAGGTGGCATGCCTACCGGCTACAACCGATATCTTCCACCATGGCCTCTCTGTATGGTGTGTGCTGGAAAGGGGTTGACGACTTACTGAACCGTACCCTACCTGCGGCAGGGACGAGTGGTAGTATGAGGCAAGTATGGGGGATACTGGAACAAGACTCGATCTGCGGTCGACTCAGGAGGTTTATAAGTTCCCTGCATGACATATATATCAAATATATTTCAACCGACAAAATCACCACTCAATGCACCTTACCATGCCATACCGTACATAACTGTCCCGATGGGGACCGGCGACAAGATCACGCCTACCCAAGGCCGAGGCTTTCCCGGATTCCTTTCCGGCATGCATGCAAGGCACATGAGGATGAGTACCATCACAATCATATTCCTTTCCAACAGCAAGGAAATCACTAATATGCTTCCATGCAAATGATCATGTCACATGAAATAACAAGTCCTCCAAAATAAGGTGGTGTTATAAACGTGTCAAATAACACACCAAAAACATTATGCCAGGGTTCAGAATGCTTGCCTTTAAGTTGTGGAGGGGTGAGGTGCTCTCCAAAACTTTTGAAAGTTTCTTCTCTCTCTCCAAAATCCTATTTAAAATATATTTGAATTAACACACATTTCAAAAACAGTACAAAAAACTTGTTTGGAAAATTTTGAAATAAATCTTAAAATAAACTAGACAATATTTGGGGAAGGTAGGAAAAAGAATCAACTCATTTGGAATTGTATTCAAAAAGTTATAGGCAGTCAAAGTTCTGGTCAAATCTGTTTTTTTTAAATAAAACAGAAAAGAAAACGTTTCAGAGAGGAATATGCTTTCGAAGAGGGGAAAACGTACCGGGCGGATTACGCCTTCACTTACTCCAGCGTGGACGACGCGCGTCTCACTGACAGTGGGCCCGCCTGGCCCACTGGTCAGGTTTGACTAGTCTCTCTTTCCCCCTCCTTCCTCTGTCCCGAGCGGAGGCGGAGCTCAGGCGATCCTCGTCAGCGACTGGCAGCTCTTCGTGGGGCCCCGAGGGCGGGGATGGAACCGCCACTCTAGTGCGGTCCTTGTGGTGGTTGCCAGGCCAGTGGGGACGGAGGAAGCTGCCGGCGGCGAGCTTCGCGGCGGAGGAGGCTTTGGGGGCGGAGTGAAAATTCTCCCTCAGTGAGCCCCGATCGAAATCGAGTAGTGGAAAAGATTCACGGGAGGGAGAAGGTGTTCTTGGTGAAGAGAAGAGGGAGGGAGAGGCCCTGGTGGCGCTGGGAGAGCGGGAGCCATGGTGGCGGCCGCTGCTACCAGAGGTGGGGAAGATGGCGTTTCCCCGACGATTGCGGGCTGTGGGGGTGCCATGGGGGTAGACTGAGGTCGCTTGCGTGCTCGAATGGTCTCGGGGTGTCCTTCTATAGGCGTGGCAAGGCGGTTCCGCGGCGGCCGTGGATAAGCTCTCCGGCGAACCGACGTTCTGTAGCTGCAGGGGAATGTGGCGGCGACGAGAGCTAGGCGACACCCTTGTGGATGAGCTCGAGCTGTTCCAGGGGCTAGGTGGCGAGCGGGAGAGGCTAGGGCGGCGCTGCCCGTGGCAGGGGCGCACTGCCGACGCCGGCGTGCCACCAAAAGTGCTCTGGCGGTGGCGCTGTTGGCTGCCAGGGCGGCTTGGCGCGTTGCTACGAGGAGGGTAGCGCGTGGCGTGGCGCTGCAGAGCGGGCCAAAACTAGGGGGGCAGCGTGTCGGCTCGGGCGTGGTTCGTGCAATACGCGCGCTCTGGGCATGTCCAGTGCACGCACGGAAGGTGCTCGACGGAATGCCATTGCATGCTAGGTGGCTCGGTGGGAGCTGGGGTTTAGCAGGTCTAGGTTTGGGCTTGCAAGGGGATCAGTGGACAAGCTGGTTTGGTCAGGGGATCAGGTTCACAGTGCAAACCAAAAATTCATGCCAAAATAGATCATTCCCATAAGGTGCTTGACAAAATGCCAAGGGCACTTAGGCAAGTCCTGGAGTGGTCAAAAACTCCAGATCAGTGTCTCCTTAGATGCAAGAGAGAGTGGTAAGGTTAGTTTGGCAAAAGGAGATACTTGTTAGTGCAAGTTTTACAAAACTTCACTTCTGGACAGGAAATAAATGGCATCATTACAAGAACCAAAAATGATCCAAAAGGTGCATGCTCCTGGACTTAAGGGTTTAACATGGAGGACTACAAGTAGGAGAAAGAATCAAGGGCTAAAGAGCAAGCAAAAATATGGTGGCTGTACAATCCATCAAGTTGGTCTAGAATGAAAATGAGGTTGATTCACTCAAAATTTGCAAATAACCTCACTGGGTTTTTGCATAAAGTTGAATCATATGATACTACTAACATCCCATAATTTTGGTGGAAGCTAGAAAGAATTATTTAAATGAGTTGTAGTGCAAAATTGCCCACTGGACCAGAGAAGAAAAAAGGGTGTAGAGCTCAAAATATTACATGAAATAAGGATGTCTTTGCACAAAAGTTATTTAATAACATCACCTGACATCTCCAAATTTTTGTGGGAATTTTAAGAGAATTTATCAAATAGTTGTAGTTCAAATATGGCCATTTAACCTTGAAAAATCCATTTTCAAGAAAGTAAGGATCAAGCAACTTAATTATGTAATTAGTTGTACTGATAAAAGAAAAGTTTTCTTGAGAGGTTAAACAAGTCCAATAACATATTTGAAAAGTTTTCTCTTTGAAAAAAAAACTCATCACAACAGGGAAGAAAATGATTTAAAAATCAAAATGGAGCTCAGAAATTCAAAGTTTTAATTCCTGG
>NW_021231307.1:0-956 GCF_002162155.2 Triticum dicoccoides | reverse complement strand
CTAGTTCTTCTCCTTGGGCTTGCCCCGTCCTCTTCGTTAAGAAGAAGGATGGTACGGACCGGATGGTTGTTGATTATCGTCCCGTTAATTTGGTCACGATAAAGAACAAATATCCGCTCCCCAGGATCAACGATCTGTATGATCAGCTCGCTGGATCCTCAGTCTTCTCCAAGATGGATTTGAGGTTAGGATACCACCAAATCAAAATCAGAAACGGGGACATTCCCAAGACAGCTTTTGTCACTCGTTATGGCCAGTACGAGTACACCGTCATGTCCTTTGGCCTAACCAACGCTCCAGCTACATTCTCCCGCTTGATGAACTCGATCTTCATGGAGTACTTAGATAAGTTCGTCGTGGTTTACCTCGATGATATTCTTATTTACTCGAAGAACGAGGAAGAGCATGCCGAACATCTTAGACTTGTGTTAGAAAAACTCAGAGAGCACCGCCTTTATGCCAAGTTCTCCAAGTGTGAATTTTGGTTGTCAGAGGTGACCTACTTAGGTCACGTAATCTCTGGTAAGGGCATTGCTGTCAATCCCGAGAGAGTTCAAGCCGTTCTCGATTGGACTCCACCTGAGACCGTTAAACAAGTTAGGAGCTTCCTTGGTCTAGCCAGCTATTGTCGCCGCTTTGTTGAAAACTTCTCCAAAGTAGCCAAACCCCTCACGGAACTTCTCAAGAAAGATAAAAAGTTCGAGTGGTCCCCACAGTGTGAGTACAGTTTTCAGGAACTGAAAAGACGCCTGACTTCTGCTCCCATACTTGTGCCACCGGATTTCACTAAAGACTTTATTATCTACTGCGACGCCTCACGACAGGGACTAGGTTGCATTCTTATGTAGGATCGTCATGTGATTGCCTATGCATCTCGACAGTTGCATCCACATGAGGAGAATTATCCTACACATGATCTAGAGCTTGCAGCCGTAGTCTATGCACTCAAGACCTGG
>NW_021231306.1:0-392 GCF_002162155.2 Triticum dicoccoides | reverse complement strand
AAAAAAAAGGTATTTGTAAAAAGGTAGTGGGAAAAAGTTAAGCAGGTATAGAACAAATGTTTTAAGTATACACAAAAAATGTACAATATGTATGAAAAACAGTAGACATCAATTTAAAAACAAAAACCAATGAAACAAAAATAAAAGGGAGAGAAAAACGGATAGAAAGCCAAAAAAGACATTAGAATAAAAGTTTAAAATGGAAAACAAAAATAGCATGAAAAGCAAAGAAAAACGAAGCATAAATGAACAAGAAAAAGGAAAACAGAAAAGTGGTGAAAAAACAAAACAAATAAAATGACACAAATAAAAAAAGAAAAGAAAATTAAAAAAATAACCTGGAGCGAGCGGACCCTATGATAACTGCTACGAGCAGAAACAAAGCAAACCTA
>NW_021231305.1:0-406 GCF_002162155.2 Triticum dicoccoides | reverse complement strand
TACCGGGCCTAATTCGGATAGGCCATAACGGGTCGTGAGTTAGCGGGCTGGAAATGGGCTATATGCAAACAACACGGAGTTGACACATGGTTCCTCCGGCGAATGAGAATTTTACGCGTGGAAAATCCCCATTGGTCCCGGCTGTTAACGGGTTATCGGATCCAAACTGGAACCCGATAGCTTAACGGTGACCCGTTACGGTGGATGCCACATGTCGGTTACCCTTGACGAAAGCACTTCTATGACGCGTCATTTATCCTCATGAAAGTGAACACTTCTGTGATGATAATTTTGGTATTGTCATGGAACAGTTCTATGACAGCACAGGTATGACTATCTTGATTCTGTCATAAAATCGTCATGGGTGTACATGCATGACCAAAAACGTGACCTATTGTGACAAACA
>NW_021231304.1:0-806 GCF_002162155.2 Triticum dicoccoides | reverse complement strand
TCCTTCATGGCAAGTCCGGACAACCTATTCAGCTCAGCCCATTCGGCTAACCGATCAGTTAATGGAAGTGGACGCTCTGGACTATGGAACTGCGACCAAAAAAGCTCTTCCATTCCGTGATCCTTTTGGCCTTGGAAGTGTGCGACCGCGTCTGCGGCACTCGCCGCCAAATCCAGATAAGCATCCTCCGCACCCCTCAGTTGGCCCAACTGAGCATACTTCGGATTCGTGAACTTCCTCCGCAGCAGAAAGGGCTTTCCGGCCATAATATCCCCGGCTTGACGGAGCTCCTCCTTCATAGCTCTCATCGCGGAGCGGGCATCCTTGGCTTCGGCGGTGGCCTTCTTCACGACCTCTTGCTCCGCTCGGCGTTCTCTTTCAAGAAACTCATAACGGGCGGTAGCATCCTTCAGCTTCACGGCCATTTCGGCCATTTCCTCCCTGCTTCGGCAGTGAGCAGCCTGTTCGGCTTTTAGCTCTTCGGAGGCCTTCAAGGCAGCCGCATTACTTTTTTTGACTTGCTCCTTGGCTCAGGCAAGCTCTACCCGAAGGTCCTCCATAGCAGCGGCACCATCTTCATTAAGCATACATGTGGTAAGGCACGGGCGTCAAGCTCCCTTACCAGGTGTCCATGGAGAAGCCACATACCTTGTGACTCGTCAAGTCGTTTATTGACCAGCGTGATGTCCGCATCTGCAACGTCAAGTTGCCGCTTCAGTTCGGCAAATCTATCAGTCCGGCTGGCCACCGAATGCTCCGCCACCTGTATAGGAAGGGCGACATCTTATAACTGAGATTATGATCCT
>NW_021231303.1:0-1348 GCF_002162155.2 Triticum dicoccoides | reverse complement strand
TACAGCTGGGCCTGACACTCCGGCCACTTGTCGTATACTCCTGGCATAGCACTTCTTCGTCATCGATGATCTATGCACCTGCATCATCACATGAGTCGATGATATGCAACATATATAGTTGAGCAACAGAAAGAGACAGACTTGGCAAAAATAGAATCAACATATCATAAGCATAAATAACAAAGTTCATCATACACAAAATACCGGGCACTCGATATTTCCTAGTTATTTATAGCACAAGTCATGCCGAAATTCACGGAAAATTTCGACATGACATTTGCTACAAATTGGACAAATAGGGCGCCTAAAATTTGCCAGAACGAAAATGAATCAATACTCCGGCAAAACATAGGCCACTCGGAATCATTCCCTGCAAACAACAAAAGGCCACTTGGACACAATCGGACCACTTCAATGTTGCATATAATAGGACCACTTAAGAACCTGTACATAAGCAACTACAACAATAGATATACATGAGCAAACACTATTGAGGAATTTGCATATAACCTGACCACTTCAAATTTGCATCTCCTAGTGTTTGACACTTCAAGAAAATCTACACAAATCTCATGCTCTCTCAAACTCAATTCAAAAACAAATATAGATGGATGAACCCTAGAAACCTAGAACATTTACATATTTCTTTCCTAAATTGTTGTCCTAATAAAAATTATGTCCTAATATAAATTATGAACCCTAGAACTCAATTTCTATTCTAAATTTCACATTATGAACACAAGAACTCAATTCAAATTATGTCCTAAATTTCTGTCTAATAAAAAATCAATACAAATTAAGAACCTACTGGAGTTGCAACACTAATAGAAATTTATATTTTCATATATTTTTTTTTCTCTAAACTAAACACTACTGCCCTAATTAACATCTAATTCAAAAATAAGTTAAAGAAAATTCAGTTAACTACTAATAGAACAAAATTCAGTTAACTTTAGTGCTCTATAATGATGAAATGAAAAAAATAGTTAACTACTAATTACATTCATTTAGGTCATTCATTTAACTTTACCTAATTAACCTAATGTACCACTACTACTAGCAGCACTACTAACCTAATTAACCTAGTGAAACCCTATAGCCCTTACTAAAAAAACAGCTAATTAACATCTACTGGTACCACTCCTGCCCTAACCTAATTAACATCTACTAGTACCACTAAATTTTTGCTCTAACCTAGTCAACCTAGTTTCCCTAACTAGTTAACCTAATGAACCAAATTAACATAGCTACTTCACTTAGTTACTTAACCTACCTAGTTAACCAACTTAACCTAGCTAAGTCCTAGGGTTCATAACTAAATTCACCTAAGTAAATTAACCTAGAAAGG
>NW_021231302.1:0-2573 GCF_002162155.2 Triticum dicoccoides | reverse complement strand
GCCGCGGCGAGACAACGGTCGTGGGGGCTAATTCGCGGGGGAGATGCGGGCTAGGTCCAACGAGCTGCGCTCGTCCTGCCTAGCACCGAGAGGGCAGGGAGGGGGAGATGACGCGGCGATGCGAGGGCGAGCGGAAGCGATCTGGATGGCGGCGGGGCAGGGAGGCGGGCGCGGGTCGAGGGGGGGAGAGAGGTGAGGCAGGAGGAAGGGGAGAGGGGGCGGTGCGGGTGCGGGGGAGCAGCGGCTAGGTCTTCTCCACAGGAGCGGCTCCCTTTTATACTCCAACGTGTGAAATGACGAAAATGCCCCCTGCGGGGCACCGAATTAACAGGCGATGGCATTCGCGATTTAAAGGCGACGTGGCCACCTTCCACCTGCCTAGCGGTTCTCCAGGCTTTATAAGGTAAACAAGAAAGGCATGGTCAAACAATTTAAATCCACGCATTGCACATTCATAAATCACATGACAGATGTACCACACCTCATGAATACATGGGTTTCAGATGATGGTGCATGGATCTGGTCCCAGCAATTACTACTCCATATCTGTCAAAATATAAGGTGAATTAAATTTCCAAAAGTAAAAGTTTCCTATGTTCGATCAAATCTGTAGCAAAATACATCTAACACCTACAATACTAAAGGCTTGTTCGGACTCACTCCCACTCCACAGCTCCGCTCCGGAGCGGAGTGGCATGCAACTATAATCTACGAAGTGGTCAGAAGGTCGCTCCGTCTGATCCGCTCCATGGCGAGGGCGTGGAGGCTTTCTGAACAACCCCTAAATAAATCAAATATGGAAATATACTTCATCATGAATCTAATGATACTAATTTTCTATAGTAGATATTTATGTTTTATTCTACAAACTTGGTCAAAATTAGATAAGTTTGAATTTTTTAAAAATTAGTACACCTTACAAGTTCAAACTGAGGGGGAATTGAACATTTCTGTAAAGACATGACCTTTTCTTGAATTATCAAATGATGCATCATCCTAACCATTAGATCGTTATCAATGTACGGTCCATAATCATTTGGGCACATCATAAAAATACTTTGTGACTGTGTGAGAATCTGTCGCTTACCCCGTCGGTGGCCAGGATGATGAACTGGTCCCGCACGGTGATCCTCCTCTGTGTCACCTCCGGTGCCGAGATGACGCCGTAGTCCTTAATGCAGTAGTCGCTAAACGCGCGCGACATGGCCAGACCCGGCGCCTCCCGGTGGGGCATCCACACCCGGTGCACGCCGGGCTCGTCGTCGAGGCAGTGCACGCGGCCCTCGCATTGCATGATGCGCGCCTTCTCCTCTCCGATTCAGATTCGAACGTGGGTGAGCAATGGCCGTGTCAGGAATGGACTGTCCGTCTTCTAGTCTTCTCACGACGACTTACGGGGTAAGTCAGGCTTGAAGTCGACGGTGAGCTGGACAGTCGTGACGTCCCCGTCGTCCGACGTGGTCGCACGGACGGCCCGCGAGTCACCACGTTCGCGACCACCATCAGGTCGCCCTGCTTCACCATGGAAAGAGCCGTGCAGCCGCTGTTGACGGCGTCGAGGAGCCGGCTCCGGGGAGCTCCTCGTCCACGACGGCGGCGGCGGCCAGGTAGGACTGCCTCAAGAGGTCGAACTGGCAGTTGCTAAGCCTCTTCTCGCCGTCGATGAGCGACGCCAGCGCGACAGCCTCCTGCCAACGGCACAGAAGCGACTGCGACAGCGACTCCCGGACGACCTTGGCGGCGTAGTGGCCCCACTGGTCGTGCCCGTCCAAGACGCCGCAGAAGATGGTGTCGTCCTGGCACCCGTATCCCTGGACAGAGAAGTGAGCGACATGAGAAATTGAGAACAAACACGAATAACCCAAAAACCAACTGTCTGTTTTTTATCCAACAAAAAATGGGTAGTCACATGGAGTATTTATGAAATACAATGATTTTTGCAGTCTGAAAAACAATCAGCAAATCTGATCCTACTATGAAGATGTCGACGAATATCAAGAAAGTTGGGGCATAGCCTAAGGCGTACGAGATTGATTCGACTCACCTTGCGGCGATCCGAACAGCAAAAATAAACCGGATAGCGACGCCCTCAGGTATGGCAACATTCCTCTACCTCACCTTCAAATTTTAGATTCTGAATTATCCTGAGCAATGAAACAAGCTGCATACTGGAACTTGACGTCCGTTCCTCCATCCTTAGCATGTTCCTCAATAAGTGTTTATTATCTTCAATAAGGTGAATGCAACGAACCTAGTGGAACAAAGGTCTCAAATTTGAATGCTGGAAATAATACATGAATGAAAGTATTGTCCTAAGACATTGGCACCAAATAAAGAACAGAACTAAATCAAGGTGCACAAGAAGCCTCAATTGGGAAGGACCAAAAGAAAAAAAAGCTTAACACATAAATAAAGATAATTATGAGGTGAAAAGAACTGAAAATCCACAGTAAACTGAACCATGACCCGGCCAACACCTCCCTCTCTCCTGCAAACCAGGCAAGAGTCTGACCTTCATTACATTAAATACTAATTTGAGTGGTTATCTCTCTCTCTCTCTCTCTCTCTCTCTC
>NW_021231301.1:0-387 GCF_002162155.2 Triticum dicoccoides | reverse complement strand
GTAGGAGTAGCTCTACGGGTTGGGAATAAATAAAGAAGTTGCATGTATCATAACCTTTGTAATAGCTAGTAATGAATAAAGTTGGCTCTTGTGCATACTGGAAAATAATTTGTTTACTAGCCTAACATGCTTATAAATTTGAGATTTATAAGCATGTGGTGATTGTCACGGCCGCCTATAGACCAGAGGCCTATAGTCACGCAAGGCATGATAAAACAGGCATAAACCAACAGTGGATCACAAAATCTCATATATTTGGTTTACAAATTTCTTTACATTTACAAATAGGCAAACTACATTAAATTCTCTAGTCGCTTCCTACCCACTGGTCCAGCCTAATCTTGGATGACATCTTCTAGGCATACTTAAGTTACATCGGCTGCATCT
>NW_021231300.1:0-2136 GCF_002162155.2 Triticum dicoccoides | reverse complement strand
GGAATACTCAGGTTATACTTGACAAGCCAAGCATATACAGATATGGCCTCGGAACACGGAGACCGAAAGGTCGAGCGTGAATCATATAGTTGATATGATCAACATAGTGATGTTCACCAATGAAACTACTCCATCTCATGTGATGATCGGACATGGTTTAGTTGATTTGGATCACGTAATCACTTGGAGGATTAGAGGGATGTCTATCTAAGTGGGAGTTCTTTAAGTAAATTAACTGAACTTAAATTTATCATGAAACTTAGTACCTGATAAGTATCTTGCTTGTTTATGCTTGTTTGTAGATAGATGGCTCGTGCTATTGTTCCGTTGAATTTTAATGCGTTCCTTGAGAAAGCAAAGTTGAAAGATGATGGTAGCAATTACACGGACTGGATCCATAACTTGAGGATTATCCTCATTGCTGCACAGAAGAATTACATCCTGGAAGCACCGCTGGGTGCCAGGCCTGCTGCAGGAGCAACGCCGGATGTTATGAACATCTGGCAGAGTAAAGCTGATGACTACTTAATAGTTCAGTGTGCCATGCTTTACGGCTTAGAATCGGGACTTCAACGACGTTTTGAACGTCATGGAGCATATGAGATGTTCCAGGAGTTGAAGTTAATATTTCAAGCAAATGCCCGGATTGAGAGATATGAAGTCTCCAATAAGTTCTATAGCTGCAAGATGGAGGAGAACAGTTCTGTCAGTGAGCATATACTCAAAATGTCTGGGTATAATAATCACTTGATTCAATTGGGAGTTAATCGTCCAGATGATTGCGTCATTGACAGAATTCTCCAATCACTACCACCAAGCTACAAGAGCTTCGTGATGAACTATAATATGCAAGGGATGAATAAGACTATTCCCGAGCTCTTCGCAATGCTGAAAGCTGCGGAGGTAGAAATCAAGAAGGAGCATCAAGTGTTGATGGTCAGCAAGACCACTAGTCTCAAGAAAAAGGGCAGCAAGCAAGTTGCTACTCAAGAGAAGAAACCCAAACCTGGACCTAAGCCTGAAACTGAGTGCTTCTATTGCAAGCAGACTGGTCACTGGAAGCGGAACTGCCCTAAGTATTTGGCGGATAAGAAGGATGACAAGGTAAACAAAGGTATATGTGATATACATGTTATTGATGTGTACCTTACTAATGCTCGCAGTAGCACCTGGGTATTTGATACTGGTTCTGTTGCTAATATTTGCAACTCAAAACAGGGACTACGGATTAAGCAAAGATTGGCTAAGGAAGAGGTGACGATGCGCGTGGGAAACGGTTCCAAAGTCGATGTGATCGCGGTCGGCACGCTACCTCTACATCTACCTTCGGGATTAATGTTAGACCTAAATAATTGTTACTTGGTGCCAGCATTGAACCTGAACATTATATCTGGATCTTGTTTGACGCGAGACGGTTATTCATTTAAATCAAGAGAATAATGGTTGTTCTATTTATATGAGTAATATCTTTTATGGTCATGCACCCTTGAAGAGTGGTCTATTCTTATTGAATCTCGATAGTAGTAACACACATATTCATAATGTCGAAGCCAAAAGATGCAGAGTTGATAATGATAGTGCAACTTATTTGTGGCACTGCCGTTCAGGTCATATCGGTGTAAAGCGCATGAAGAAACTCCATACTGATGGACTTTTGGAACCACTTGATTATGAATCACTTGGTACTTGCGAACCGTGCCTCATGGGCAAGATGACCAAAACACCGTTCTCCGGTACTATGGAGAGAGCAACAGATTTGTTGGAAATCATACATACAGATGTATGTGGTCCAATGAATATTGAGGCTCGTGGCTGATATCGTTATATTCTCACCTTCACAGATGACTTAAGCAGATATGGGTATATCTACTTAATGAAACATAAGTCTGAAACGTTTGAAAAGTTCAAAGAATTTCAGAGTGAAGTTGAAAATCATCGTAACAAGAAAATAAAGTTTCTACGATCTGATCGTGGAGGAGAATATTTGAGTTACGAGTTTGGTGTACATTTGAAAAATTGTGGAATAGTTTCGCAACTCACGCCACCCGGAACACCACAACGCAATGGTGTGTCCGAACGTCGTAATCGTACTTTACTAGATATGGTGCGATCTATGATCTCTCTTACTGATTTACC
>NW_021231299.1:0-532 GCF_002162155.2 Triticum dicoccoides | reverse complement strand
TACGGAACGAGTAAAGAGACTTGCCGGTAACGAGATTGAACTAGGTATTGGATACCGACGATCGAATCTCGGGCAAGTAACATACCGATGACAAAGGGAACAACGTATGTTGTTATGCGGTCTGACCGATAAAGATCTTCGTAGAATATGTAGGAGCCAATATGGGCATCCAGGTCCCGCTATTGGTTATTGACCGGAGACGTGTCTCGGTCATGTCTACATTGTTCTCGAACCCGTAGGGTCCGCACGCTTAAGGTTACAATGACAGTTATATTATGAGTTTATGTATTTTGATGTACCGAAGGTTGTTCGGAGTCCCGGATGTGATCACGGACATGACGAGGAGTCTCGAAATGGTCGAGACGTAAAGATTGATATATTGGAAGCCTATATTTGGATATCGGAAATGTTCCGGGTGAAATCGGGATTTTACCGGAATACCGAGAGGGTTACCGGAACCCCCCGGGAGCTATTTGGGCCATAGTGGGCCTTAGTGGAAAAGAGAAGGGGCTGCCCTAGATGGGCTGCGCGC
>NW_021231298.1:0-740 GCF_002162155.2 Triticum dicoccoides | reverse complement strand
ATGATATGGTCAAGGATTTGAAGGTATTCTTTGGAAAGGGTCCTGGCGGACAACCTGTTCCGAAGGACGCTGACGGACGCGCACCCATGTGGAAGAAGAAATCTATATTTTGGGACCTGCCATATTGGAAAGACCTAGAGGTCCGCTCCGCAATCGACGTGATGCACATGACGAAGAATCTTTGCGTGACCTTGCTTGGCTTTTTGGGCGTGTATGGGAAGACAAAAGATACACCAGAGGCACGGGAGGACCAGCAACGTATGCACGGAAAAGACGACATACATAAGGGTCAGGCCAGCTATGCTCTTACCAAAGAAGAGAAGGAAATCTTCTTTGAATGCCGGCTCAGCATGAAGGTGCCGTCTGGCTTCTCGTCCAATATAAAGGGAATAATAAATATGGCAGAGAAAAAGTTCCAGAACCTAAAGTCTCATGACTTCCATGTGATTATGACGCAACTGCTTCCGGTTGCATTGAGGGGGCTTCTACCGGAAAACGTTCGATTAGACATTGTGAAGCTATGTGCATTCCTCAATGCAATCTCTCAGAAGGTAATCGATCCAGAAATCATACCAAGGTTACAGAATGATTTGGTGCAATGTCTTGTCAGTTTCGAGTTGGTTTTCCCACCATCCTTCTTCAACATCACGACGCACGTCCTAGTTCACCTTTGCGAAGAGATTAACATTTTGGGTCATGTATTTCTACACAATATGTTCCCCTTTGAGAGGTTCATGGGA
>NW_021231297.1:0-873 GCF_002162155.2 Triticum dicoccoides | reverse complement strand
GGAAAGCACCAACAAAGCCATTTCCGGTGAGATAAAGTGACCTAAGAGAGCAGTTGTAGCTTGCCACAGCCGCGGGAATTTTACCTGAGAAGGAGTTGTTGGATAGATCCATGAAACTCAGAGCCTTCAGGTTCCACCAGCAGTTCGGGAGCTTCCCCGTGAGCCGGTTATTAGATAGATCCATGAACACCAGATATTTTAGGTTGCACCAGCAGTCCGGGAGCTCCCCGGCAAGCAGATTGTCGGACAAATCTAGATTGCCAATGAGGAGGAGCCTGCAGAGCTGGTGTGGGACGTTACCAACGAGGCTGTTATTGTAGAGCCGGACGATGAAGAGACCGAGCATGTCACCGAGCTGCGGGCGAATGGAGCCGCTGAACCTATTGCTGCTGATGTCGAGGGCGACCAGCGAGTGGCAACCATCCAAGAGTGGGAAAGCTCCAACAAAAGCATTTCCGGCGAGATCTAATGTGATGAGAGAGCAGTTGTGGCTTACGGTAGCTGCCGGGAATTCACCTGAGAAGGAGTTATTGGCCAGGTGCATCTGCTGTAGAGCCTCCAGGTTCCACCAGCAATCCGGAAGCTTCCCGATGAGCCTGTTGCTTGACAGGTGCATGACCTCCAGAGACCGGAGGTTGCACCAGCAGTTGGGAAGCTCTCCGCTGAGCTGGTTGTAAGAGATTCGCAGTATCCGTGTGGAGATGAGCCTGCAGAGCTGGCGTGGGATGTTGCCGACGAGCTTGTTTCTACTGAGATCGAGGTCGCCGAGGCTTGGCATGTCACCAAATTGCGGCGGGATGGAGCCATTGAAGCCATTATAGCTGAGGTCGAGTGATTTGAGGGAGCGCAGCCGCGAGATGCTGGCCGGGATGG
>NW_021231296.1:0-566 GCF_002162155.2 Triticum dicoccoides | reverse complement strand
AAATAAAAGAAAATAAGTTTCCCATGTGATATGTGGTCTAGTTGTTGGGAAAATTTACAAATATGAATTTCGACTTTATTTGCAAAATCTCTCTGGAAAATTGTAAAATGGCCATAACTTTTGCATACGAACTCGGATGAAAAAGTTTTTTATATGAAAAAGCATCTACTCGAAAAGTTACATCCGATGCTTAGGTCAGGCGGTTTAACTTTCCATAGAAAAATTGCTAAACCGGTATATATCATTAGTCCCCTGGTTGAACCGCCAGAATCCACATGATACTGCATTGCAGAAAACCGGTTTATAGATACTGCCTCCGGTTTATCATAGTTTAGATCAACGCCTTCTTTTATCCAGCATGTTCTTGAACCGGATCAACTATTTCTTGTAGATCTCACCGTGGCCAAACAAGTGTATGAATGCAACTGGGTTCCTTCTCGCGTCACAGAATCACAGCTGGATGACCTAGTCTCAATCGGTGCCTTAGACAATAAAGACACGATCCACTAGAGGGTTCCTGGAGAGGAATGTCCTCATACACCCCAGGAAGGAGAGGTTGTTGTCTT
>NW_021231295.1:0-1436 GCF_002162155.2 Triticum dicoccoides | reverse complement strand
GGGGGGGTATATAAATCATTTGATACTGCAAATTCGACACAGGATGGAAAACTATCATTGGGGCTCGCAAATGGACGATCCATGAGAAACCTCATCATGATGACTCTATTGACCGCTACAAGGCGCGATGGGTTGTGCGAGGGTTCACACAATGGCCTAGAGTTGACTTGGGCAAGGTCTTTTTGTTAGGAATTGTTGGCAATAAGCCATGCCCGAGCGATGACGACTGGCGTCGGGTGCGCCAGGTGCGGTCTATGCAGGGCGTGGGCGTGTATGTCCCGGCGTGAGTCCGTGCTCACGTTGGTCGCGTGAAGGAGCTACATGCACGAGGGCCGTTGCGATCTGTTGGGGCTAGCCGCGTCGTGCGCGTGGCCGGAGCAGTTGGTTGCATGCTAGATGGATGGACTCGGCTGTTGCGGGAGGCTGCGCACGTCCTGAGTCTGACCATGCATGTAGCTAGCAGGTTGTGGGTGCATGGCGTAGTTAGTTGGCTTAGTGGCCGGGCGATCCATGCGTGTGCGTGCGTGCGTGAGGCCAATGCCTGGTGTGTCCGGCTATATAAGCCATTTATTGGTGTTGTGCAGAGTGGAGAGTAGCTAGGAGAGATGTAGTTTCGAGTAGTCCTTCGTGTGGGTGTGGCTGCGGTATGTGCCGAGCCCGAGTTCGTGCTCAATGAAAAATTAGGCTGTTCGTGCGGTCGAGGCGCCGTTCGTGCGGCGGGGCGTATGTGTGCCGGAAATATCTGTGTCCCTCTCCTTCCACCTATGTCCGAGCGAGTGAGAGAGAGAGAGGTAGTTCTGGAGGGCTGCGGTTCCAACATTTGGTATCAGAGCTTGGTGTCTTGGGCGTGCTTGCCGTGCCGGAGGTGTGGCAGCGATGGCGGCGCTCGCTGGTGGCTGCGCGATGGAGCTCCGGGCCGTGTGTCGGCCCATGGAGGTAGGCGGTACTGTGGCTCTCATGGCGCGGGGCGGATGCGGCGGACGGTGACGTTGTACGTGCGGCGACCGCGGAGGCCGCCGAGGCGCTGCGTGGTGGCGCAGCGGCGGCGGCATGAAGGCCGTGGCGGTGCAGGGCAATGACGCGGCGGCAAGCCGAGCGCGACCGGTGCGTGTTATAGGTGCACACTGGACGCGTCGAGCGCGTCAGGACCGCGGGAGTGGACCGCGTCGAGGCGCTGGACCTGGTTGCTCAGGAGCGACATGCCCCTGCGGCAATCAACAAAGTCTACCGATCTGTTTTTCCTGTTTATTTTTCGCCAAGTGTTCCACCGACGACGCCGAAGAGAATCGATCGCTAGCTCGAAGGTCATGTACAAGGAGCATGCGGCTAGATGTGCATGTGCTAGGCACTGTTCATCAATCAAGGTGATTGCTAGCTAGCTTGGTAGCTTTGCACGTACGAGTGCTGCTGCTCTATGGGGAATTGATCTCGCGATC
>NW_021231294.1:0-1126 GCF_002162155.2 Triticum dicoccoides | reverse complement strand
GGAGTATTATTATCTCTTGTGCCGGTATCACCACTTTTGCTTTGGCGGGACTTAGAGCGGCGCCGCTGACGTCGGCGCTTGGGTTGCTTCTTGGAGGGGTCATCCTCCGTTATCTCGTCGCCATTGCCTTCGTTGGGTGTATCCACCATGTATATGTCATATGACGGGGTGGCTTTCCAGTGCCCTATAGATGCTGGTTCATGTTTGTCTCCTACATCGTCGTCCATACTGTTGATGTCTTCGGAGTCGAAGTCGAGCATGTCGGTTAAATCATCGACAGTGGCTACGAAGTGGGTGGTGGGTGGGCGTCGAATTTCTTCGTCGTCCGCATCCCAATCCTGTTGGCCATAATCCGGCCAGGGCTCTCCTGACAAAGAGAGAGACCTTAGTGAATTCAGAATGTCGCCGAAGGGCGAGTGCTGAAAGATATCCGCGGCGGTGAATTCCATGATCGGCGCCCAATCAGATTAGATTGGCAGGGGCGCGGATGGTTCGGAGTCCAGAAAAGAGTCCGGCACCTTGGAGTCACGGGCTGCGCAGAGGTTTAGGCTGGTGTTCGGCTCGATCGCCGTTGAGACCGCAGCCCCTGAGGCGGTGTCTAACCACCCGTCCTCAAATGGCGCAGTTGGCTCCGAGCTAATGGTCAGAGCTGATGCGGGCGCAGCCTCTGGGGTACTGTTCGGCGGCAGAGCTAGGTCATACCCATCGCGACAGTGCGGCGCGCCTGGCTGTGGCTCGAATCCGTCGAAGATCAAGTCTCCGCGGATATCGGCCGTGTAGTTCAAACTTCCAAATCTGACCCGATGGCCAGGGGCGTAGCTTTCAATCTGCTCCAGATGGCCAAGCGAATTAGCCCGCAGTGCAAAGCCGCCGAATACGAAGATCTGTCCAGGGAGAAAAGTCTCACCCTGGACCGTATCGCTATCGATGATAGTAGGAGCCATCAAGCCTAACGGCGACGACATAGAGGAACTCTCAATGAAAGCACCAATGTCGGTGTCAAAACTGGCGGATCTCGGGTAGGGGGTCCCGAACTGTGCATCTAGGCCAGATGGTAACAGGAGGCAGGGGACACGATGTTTTACCCAGGTTCGGGCCCTCTTGATGGAGGTAAAACCCTACGTCC
>NW_021231293.1:0-385 GCF_002162155.2 Triticum dicoccoides | reverse complement strand
TGTTTGCGTTTAGAAAGTGTATCTTGAAGAAACCACATATTTTGCCATATTATATTACTTACAGCAAAAAAAGGACTAGAATTTTTTTTGCACATATAAATAAACTGGCGGAAGACAAACACATTGTTGAATTGTCACAAATTATGGATTGTTATAGGAGAGGGAGAGGGAGAGAGGGAGAGGGAGATCGGGGGGAGAGAGAGAGAGAGAGAGAGAGAGAGAGAGAGAGAGAGAGAGAGAGAGAGAGAGAGAGAGAGAGAGATTTGAGTTCATGTTGAAATTTCTAACAGAAGTTTTAAGATGAACCCTCTTACCTCCCAAGGCAAGAGGGCAGTTTAATCCTAGCCGTTGATTGATTGCGGGCAATTGTGAAAATAGAAATAGG
>NW_021231292.1:0-750 GCF_002162155.2 Triticum dicoccoides | reverse complement strand
TGTTCGATAAATTCTCCCAGTCAATCTCGTCGGCTTGTGATCCTGGCATGGTTAGCAGCAATAGAAACACACAAGAATATGATCCTACAGACTACGAACAAGTGGTGGTGGTGGGTGTCACAAATCCGTCAAGCAAAACTCAAATTCTTACCAGTTCTTACCCAGCAGCAGGCGGTGATCGGCAACCGTTGTAGTCAAAAACTCTCAAAGCTTGGATAGAGCGATTACCAGGGAGAGTCAAACGCACGACGTAGATGTATGTGGAGCTGGGAAGGCTTATAATATGGTAGCAAAAAGGGTCAGCAATAATCAATTCAGAGATGCAAAGTTGAATAAACGCTCAACGACGGTAGTGTGCTGGTCCTAGGCTAGACTGTGCTAGAGACGCGAGCCTAGAACACTAACAAAATCACGGCGCGGCACGTAAACAAGGGAAAAGCACACTCTGGAATTTTTTTTTTGCTCTTTTTTTTGCGCTCTTTTTTTTTTTGCGCTGCTTTTTTTTTGCGAAAAATCACTATAATGGCGAGTGTCTCAAAACTCTTCTTAGCTCAAACTGACAGGATGGGCACGAAATTTTTTTGACCAATTTTTTTTTTTTGACTGTCCGGACCCAAAAACTGGAAACGGGTCAAAAAAAACTTCCTATAATGGCACCTGTCTCAAAACACTCAGAAACACCTAAAAATAGGATAGCCAGAAAATTTTTCGAAAAATGCGTTTTCGAAAAATTTTGGGCCTAAACGGAGC
>NW_021231291.1:0-897 GCF_002162155.2 Triticum dicoccoides | reverse complement strand
TGTAAACGACGGTAAGTGGTGAGAGCGTGTATGAAGAAGTACACCCCTGCAGGGTTAACATGATCTATTCGAATAGCCGCGTCCGCGGTAAAGGACTACTTGGTTGCCTATACAGTTCATAGATAAGTAAATGGAAACTGTTAAAAGCCTCAAGATAAGTGTGAGTGCCGAGGATGGCTCTTCCGTAGGAAGACGGAGGTGGATCCTCGGTAGTGTATTGAAGTGGTGAGTAGTGGACTCGTGTGCGCAAAACCATTTCAAGTTGGAGTATCGTAGGATAGTCTAGCCAAGAGTCAAAGCTGGCTTGCTGCAATAACTCCACCAACCCTTCTTGATAATATGCATGTATGTAGGATCTGATGTAAGTCTTGCTGAGTACCTTTGTACTCATGTTGCTATAATTACATTTTTACAGAAGACGCTGCAACCCCTTCTGATGGGTTCTATGTAGACGTTGACATCAACGAGTAGGCTAAAGACCCAGGTGGTGACCCTGAGCTTGTGAAGGACCATGTAGTATAGCTAGGCTTTCCAAGCCTCCTTTATTTTACTAGTTGTCTGTACTCAGACGAGTTACTTCCGCTGCTGGTTTGTATGACTGTATGACTTGTATGTTGGGTCGTGAGACCCGTACCTTTGTGTATGTTATGTATGGCCCTCTGAGCCTTAAATAAAGTACTTGTGTCGTAGAGTCATGTTGTGATGCTTCGTTGTATTTGCACATATCGAGCATATTGTGTGTATGATTGAAATGCTTGGTATGTGTGGGATCTGACTATCTAGTTGTTTATCTTTAGTAGCCTCTCTTACCGGGAAATGTCTCCTAGTGCTACCGCTGAGCCATGGTAGCTTGCTACTGCTCTGGAACACTTAGGCTGGCCGGCATGTGTCCTTCTT
>NW_021231290.1:0-1064 GCF_002162155.2 Triticum dicoccoides | reverse complement strand
CCGTTACCAGGGAGGCTCATGCAAGAGCAAGTCAACCATACCAAGTACCCATCACAATCCCTATCTCTCGCATTACATTATTTGCCATTTGCCTCTCGTTTTCCTCTCCCCCACTTCACCCTTGTTGTTTTATTCGCCCTCTCTTTCCCAATCTCCTCCTCTTTTTCCCGCTTGCCTTTTTGTTTGCTCGTGTGTTAGTTTGCTTGCTTGTCGTCCTGACTAGTCTCATATCTTCTCCGTTATCTCCCGAGAATGAAGTTCTAAATTTTAAAGGGAGGGAGAAAATCTAAACGACTCTTGGTATAGAATTTGCAATGCTCAAAATAGATCTACCAGGAAGCAATCTACTTTAGTTCTTCTTCGTAATACGTAGGTGCTAATCCTTGGTATAGATATATCCTTGATACCATTACCGGAGGGAATTTCTTGGGTAGCCATACTTTTGATTCTTATAATGCTTTAATAGATTTATTTGGCTCACCACCTCTTTTGATTAATGGAACTATGTTAACTTTGGAGCATGTTATGCAAAGACTTGAAATTATTGAGAATAAAGTTGCTACCATTGAATCAATTGAAAATGTTGATAAAAAGATCCACAATCAAATTACCCAATATGGATCTAAGGTAGGAATGACTTTGAAAAATATTAAAGAAAAAGAACCCATAGTTAATGAGAAAATAAATCTAGATTCCACAAGAATCCATAAACTTGAGGGTATCATTACCAACTTGGGAACCGCTTTTTCTTCTGTACAAAAAACTCCAAGTTAGTCTACTAAAAATACTAAGCTTATTTATGTTCCTAAGAATAAGGCTGAATCATCTAGTAAGGAATCTGCGGATCTTAAATCTATAAGTGTTCATCCCAATCTTTTTGCCATCATTAAGGAACCATTTGCTATGAATGAATTTTTCGATCTTTTGCCTGAGAATTCGACAATTACTAGAAAGAAAGAAAATTCTAAAGGAGGTAGATGCCTCATTGAAGAATTGCCTACCAAAGATGGCAATACCTAGATCTATCCTTGCTTTTATGCCTAGCTAGGGGCGTTAAACGATAG
>NW_021231289.1:0-744 GCF_002162155.2 Triticum dicoccoides | reverse complement strand
AGAATTGTATTAACCGGAAACATGATACATGTGTGAATACATAGACAAACATATAGTCACTAGTATGCCTCTACTTGACTAGCTCATTAATCAAAGATGGTTATGTTTCCTAACCATAGACATGTGTTGTCATTTGATTAATGAGGTCACATCATTAGGAGAATGATGTGATTGACATGACCCATTCCGTTAGCCTAGCACTTGATCGTTTAGTATGTTGCTATTGCTTTCTTCATGACTTATACATGTTCCTGTAACTATGAGATTATGCAACTCCCATTTACCGGAGGAACACTTTGGGTACTACCAAACGTCACAACGTAACTGGGTGATTATAAAGGAGTACTACAGGTGTCTCCGAAGGTACATGTTGGGTTGGCGTATTTCGAGATTAGGATTTGTCACTCCGATTGTCGGAGAGGTATCTCTGGGCCCTCTCGGTAATGCACATCACTATAAGCCTTGCAAGCAATGTGGCCAATGAGTTGGTTACGGAATGATGCATTACATAACGAGTAAAGAGACTTGCCGGTAACGAGATTGAACTAGGTATTGGATACCGATGATCGAATCTCGGGCAAGTAACATACCGATGACAAAGGGAACAAAGTATGTTGTTATGCGGTTTGACCGATAAAGATCTTCGTAGAATATGTAGGAGCCAATATGGGCATCCAGGTTCCGCTATTGGTTATTGACCAAGAATAGTTCTAGGTCATGTCTATATAGTTCTCGAACCCGTAG
>NW_021231288.1:0-1251 GCF_002162155.2 Triticum dicoccoides | reverse complement strand
ATTTTTTTGAGTGTCAACATAGAACAACAAGAGTGTTGCATTTACTTTTGGAATTTTTCGGGGTTCTTTTGGACATTTTTGTACATTAACTGGGTTTTCCGGGCATTTTATATGCATAATTCAAATTTGAACTACATGCACATTCTCCAATGCATATAAACTAGTTGAAAAATCAAATCTGTGTCCTTGGTTGCATGCTTAGGTCCCATGCAAGAATTGAGAATGAGTTTCAAACACCTTGGCACCGTCACTCGGCCGCAAACATTGAGATACCTGGTTTTTAAATTCTAGTAAATCCAAAACTCGTCTGAAATTCATGAAACTTGGCATGCTATCATGGAGCGGCATCAACATGCCATGGTAATTTTTCCCATTTGGGGCAGGTTTGGGTATAAGCTTCTCACAACAAGCGTGATGGTTTCAGTAGGGAACATGCCACCTTTGGGGACAAAACGATATCTGTTGCCTCTTATTGCTTTCAAAAAATTTCGAGTGTCAACATAGAATAACAGGAGTGTTGTGTTTAATTTTGGAATTTGTCGGGGTTTGTTTGGACATTTTATACATTAACTGGGTTTTCCAGGCATTTTATGTGCATAATTCAAATTTGAACTACATGCACATGCTCCAGTGCATATAAAAAAATGAAATGTGTGTCCTTCGGTGCATGCTTAGGTCCCATGCAAGAAATGTGAATGAATATCAAACACCCTGCCACCATCATTCGGCCGCAAACATTGAGATACTTGGTTTTTAATTCTAGTAAATCCAAAACTCGTCTGAAATTCATAAAACTTGGCATGCTATCATGGAGCAGCATCAACATGCCGTGGTAAAATTTTTGTCCCATTTGGGGCAGGTTTGGGTATAAGCTTCTCACAAACCAGAGCTTCTCACAACAAGCGTGATAGTTTTGGTAGGGAACGTGCCACCTTTGGGGACGAAACGATATCTGTTGCCTCTTATTGCTTTCAAAAAATTTCGAGTGTCAACATAGAACAACAAGAGTGTTGCCTTTAATTTTGGAATTTTACAGGGTTCATTTGGACATTTTTGTACATTAACTGGGTTTTCCGGGAATTTTATATGCATAACTCAAATTTGAACTACATGCACATGCTCCAATGCATATAAACTAGTTGAAAAATCAAATCTGTGTCCTTGGTTGCATGCTTAGGTCCCATGCAAGAATTGAGAATGAATTTCAAACACCCTGGCACCGTCACTCGGCCGCAAACATTGAGATACCTG
>NW_021231287.1:0-584 GCF_002162155.2 Triticum dicoccoides | reverse complement strand
GGAGGAGAGTACCCTTACTGTTAAAATACCACTCCATGAAGATGTAATACTCTCCTAATCTGCATGGCAGGTTGATGTATATCTTAATGTGTTCTAAGTGGCTCATTGAAGCAGAGATGTTGTCCTGCAGAACATCTTTTGAAGAACACACCTATATGAGTCTGATTGTTAAACGTCGTAATCTATGAGAATAGGGTTCTCTCTAGTAAACTCATGAAAGGTCTCGGAGTATGACACATAAGCTCCACCCGCAGGGAAGACCCACGGCAGCCACGTATCGGTCAAGGCTTTGTGTCAAGCTAGATTCGCAGAAAACTTGCACTTCAAGGCCCAGTCCACTGTTCAAGTTGCTTACTAGTGTAGCATAGAGTTCTAGGTGGAAGTTCAACTTAACAGTCTCCACTGCAGTACCGGTATATAAAAACAGTGTTTTGGAACCAAAGGCAAATTTTGTGTGCCTCTGGGATCTGGTGGGGGATTGCTGGAATTTAGTCTATTTTGGGACATCCCAATAACTATTTCATAAATTCCTAAATAAATCATAGAGGCCCACTTAGCCCATTTGTGCAAGGCAAGGGATACTA
>NW_021231286.1:0-388 GCF_002162155.2 Triticum dicoccoides | reverse complement strand
TTCTAAGCCGTAAAGCATGGCACACTGAACTATCGAGTAGTCATAAGCTTTGCTTTGCCAGACATTCTTAACGTCGTCAGCAGCATCTGCAGCAGGTGAGGGAGTCCTAGATTAGGGGGTCTCCGGACAGCCGGACTATATCCTTTGGCCGGACTGTTAGACTATGAAGATACAAGATTGAAGACTTCGTCTCGTGTCTGGATGGGACTCTGCTTGGCGTGGAAGGCAAGCTAGGCAATACGTATATGGATATCTCCTCCTTTGTAACCGACCTTGTGTAACCCTAACCCTCTCCAGTGTCTATATAAACCGAAGGGTTTTAGTCCATAGGACAACAATCACAACATACAATCATACCATAGGCTAGCTTCTAGTGTTTAGCCTCTCT
>NW_021231285.1:0-2073 GCF_002162155.2 Triticum dicoccoides | reverse complement strand
GACATGTCCTTCACATAGATAACCTGTGCCACATCATTGGCTAGGACGAACGGTTCGTCAGTGTACCCAAGATTTTTCAGATCCACTGTTGTCATTCTGTACTGTGGGTCTACCTGTACCCCGCCTCCTGACAGATTGACCCATTTGCACTTAAACAAAGGGACCTTAAAATCATGTCCGTAGTCAAGTTCCCATATGTCCACTATGTAACCATAATATGTGTCCTTTCCCCTCTCGGTTGTTGCATCAAAGCGGACACCGCTGTTTTGGTTGGTGCTCTTTTGATCTTGGTCAATCGTGTAAAATGTATTCCCATTTATCTCGTATCCTTTCCAAATCAATACAGTCAAAGATGGTCCCCTGGATAACAAGTACAGCTCATCACAAACAGTGTTGTCACCTCTGATACGTGCTTCCAACCAACTGCTGAAAGTCCTGATGTGTTCACATGTAATCCAGTCGTCGCACTGCTCCGGGTGTTTGAAGCGCAGATTGTTCTTGTGTTCATCGACATACGGGGTCACCAAGGTAGAGTTCTGTAGAACTGTGTAGTGGGCTTGAGACCAAGAATATCCGTCCCTGCATATTATTGAGTCCTTTCCAAGCGTGCCTTTTCCAGTCAGTCTCCCCTCATACCGCGATTTAGGGAGACCTATCTTCTTAAGGCCAGGAATGAAGTCAACACAAAACCCGACGACATCCTCTGTTTGATGGCCCATGGAGATGCTTCCTTCTGGCCTAGCGCGGTTACGGACATATTTCTTTAGGACTCCCATGAACCTCTCAAAGGGGTACATATTGTGTAGAAATACGGGGCCCAGAATGACAATCTCGTCAACTAGATGAACTAGAACGTGCGTCATGATATTGAAGAAGGATGGTGGGAACACCAGCTCGAAACTGACAAGACATTGCACCACATCACTCCTTAGCCTTGGTATGATTTCTGGATCGATCACCTTCTGAGATATTGCATTGAGGAATGCACATAGCTTCACAATGGCTAATCGGACGTTTTCCGGTAGAAGCCCCCTCAATGCAACCGGAAGCAGTTGCGTCATAATCACGTGGCAGTCATGAGACTTTAGGTTCTGAAACTTTTTCTCTGCCATATTTATTATTCCTTTTATATTCGACGAGAAGCCAGTCGGGACCTTCATACTAAGCAGGCATTCAAAGAAGATTTCCTTCTCTTCTTTGGTAAGAGCATAGCTAGCAGGACCTTCATACTGCTTTGGAGGCATGCCGTCTTTTTCGTGCAAATGTTGCAGGTCCTCCCGTGCCTCAGCTGTATCTTTTGTCTTCCCATACACGCCCAAGAAGCCTAGCAGGTTCACGCAAAGGTTCTTCGTCACGTGCATCACGTCGATCGAAGAGCGGACCTCTAGGTCTTTCCAGTAGGGTAGGTCCCAAAATATAGATTTCTTCTTCCACATGGGTGCGTGTCCCTCAGCATCACTCGGAACAGCTAGTCCGCCGGGACCCTTTCCAAAGATTACGTGTAAATCATTGACCATAGCAAGTACGTGATCACCGGTACGCATGGCGGGCTTCTTCCATTGATCTGCCTCGCTTTTGAAATGCTTGCCTTTCTTTCGACATTGATGGTTGGTCGGAAGAAATCGACGATGGCCCAGGTACACATTCTTCATGCAGCTTGCCAGGTATATACTATCGGTGTCAAGTAAACAGTGCGTGCATGCGTGGTATCCCTTGTTTGTCTGTCCTGAAAGGTTACTGAGAGCGGGCCAATCGTTGATGGTCACGAACAGCAACGCCTTTAGGTTAAATTCCTCCTGTTTGTGCTCATCCCACGTACGTACACAGTTTCCATTCCACAGCTATAAAAGTTCTTCAACTAATGGCCTTAGGTACACATCAATGTCATTGCCGGGTTGCTTAGGACCTTGGATGAGAACTGGCATCATAATGAACTTCCGCTTCATGCACATCCAAGGAGGAAGGTTATACATACATAGAGTCACGGGCCAGGTGCTGTGATTGCTGCTCTGCTCCCCAAAAGGATTAATGCCATCCGCGCTTAAAGCAAACCATACGTTCCTTGGCTCACTT
>NW_021231284.1:0-735 GCF_002162155.2 Triticum dicoccoides | reverse complement strand
AACAAACTAAACAATCAAGTGCTATGCTAACGGAATGGGTCAAGTCAATCACATCATTCTCCTAATGATGTGATCCCGTTAATCAAATGACAACTCATGTCTATGGTTAGGAAACATAACCATCTTTGATCAATGAGCTAGTCAAGTAGAGGCATACTAGTGACACTCTGTTCGTCTATGTATTCATACATGTATTATGTTTCCGGTTAATACAATTCTAGCATTAATAATAAACATTTATCATGATATAAGGAAATAAATAATAACTTTATTATTGCCTCTAGGGCATATTTCCTTCAACACTCTTAGTAGCAAATAATTTCATAAGTTCATCCATCTTTCCACTCAAAACATTAATTTCTTCTACCGCATGCACTTTTTTTAGTGGATCTTTCAGTGTGCCATTGAGAATAATTAACCTTAATATTATCTAGGAGTTTAGTAGCATCTCCTAAAGTGATTTCCATAAAAGTGCCTCCCGCGGCCGAATCTAAAAGATTTCTAGAAGCAAAATTCAATCCGGCATAAATTTTTTGTATAATCATCCACAAATTCAAACCATGAGTAGGGCAATTTCGCATCATTAATTTCATTCTCTCCCAAGCTTGTGCAACAGTTCATGATCAAGTTTCTTAAAATTCATAATGTCGTTTCTAAGAGAGATGATCTTAGCGGGAGGAAAATACTTAGAGATAAAAGCATCTTTGCACTTGTTCCATGAATCAATACTATTTT
>NW_021231283.1:0-1241 GCF_002162155.2 Triticum dicoccoides | reverse complement strand
CATTATCTCGCAAAACCTTTTCCATGAAATCAATGCCAGCATCACCACCACCCATCATATGAGGGGCCTCTGTATCAGCTTCAAAATGTTGAGGTTGTCTGTCTAAAGGTTCTCCATGATATATACATCTATCATATGTGTTAGACATCCTATTAAGAAGCAGATGATCTTCCACTCTTCCTTGAGCCATTCCTGGACGGTTGAGGCATTTACAACATGGGCAAAGAATGTGAGCATCGTTGGCAAAATTTTCCCGAACAAATGCCATGAAATCATCAACTCCTTTCATATGTTCTTTCGAAAACTTTCTAACTCCTTGTCTAATCCAGCTTCTAGCCATCTGCCAAAGACAACAAATTGTTGCAACTTAGCAAATCAATCTAAGTGCATCAACATTAATTAATGAAAATGGATGGAAGTAATGGAAGCTAAAATTCCAGAAAATAAGGTAGGCACCCAAGTTTATATGCTAACTGCCTAAGCACAACATTCAGCTATTTCCAATTCCTCACTACTTTAGTCCAGTTCACATGGTTTACAGATTTCACATGGGAGCAATAAAAAGTAGTTCAAAGGGAAATACAGATTTCACATGGGAGAAAAGAAAAGCTAACTAAAACATGATGGTTCCCAAAAAACAGAGGTGGTTAAACAACCAACAATAACAATATATGCTGCCACTAAGAACTATTTTGGTTAAACCACCAACAATAACACCACTGTCAATTTACATGAATGCCATTTCCAATATTGCATCAAATCTACATCAATGAGAGTTTTCCTAGTTTACATCTAATCTATATCAATATTCAGGTCCTTTCACGGATTTGAGGCTGAAATTTCAGAGGCGTAACATCAAATCTACATCAACCCCAGGATCCTGTTTCAGGGAAAGACCAACTCGAGCTCTATTCTATTGATTGCTGACAACATAATTTACCAGTAATAATTGACTGAATTCCAAAAGAATTCTTAACAATTTCATCAACAACAATTCTCCTAATAATTTCATCAACAGAAATTCTCTTCACAATTTCTACCAAATTCATCAATGACATTTCCAAGAGATTTTTCCAAGCTTACAACAAACCTACATCAAATCACTCTGAAGATTCTCCTAACAAATCTACATCAAATCATTGACATCAAAAGAGAGGAGAGGGGGAAGAGGAGGGGGAAGGAGAGGGGTGCATACGTGGGCGAGGTCTGCTTGCGGCGGTGGCGACTCCCCCATGCTCGCC
>NW_021231282.1:0-1460 GCF_002162155.2 Triticum dicoccoides | reverse complement strand
TAGGACATCGGTGATCCGAATCACGTTCGAGTACGACTCCATCATCACCATCTCCTTGGCAAGCTTCCGCTCGTGATCTACAAGTGGTATGTAGATGCAAACTCTCTCCCTTGACTCGTTGCTTAGATGAACTCATAGATGGATCTTGGTGAAACCGTAGGAAAAATTTTAATTTTCTGCAACGTTCCCCAACAGTGGCATCATGAGCTAGGTCTATGCGTAGTTCTCTTTGCACGAGTAGAACACAATTTTGTTGTGGGCGTGGATCTTGTCAACTTGCTTGCCTCTACTAGTCTTTTCTTGCTTCAGCGGTATTGTGGGATGAAGCGGCCCGGACCAACCTTACACGTACGCTTACGTGAGACCGGTTCCACCGATTAACATGCACTAGTTGCATAAGGTGGCTGGCGGGTGTCTGTCTCTCCCACTTTAGTTGGAGCGGATTCGATGAAAAGGGCTCTTATGAAGGGTAAATAGAAGTTGACAAAATCACGTTGTGGTTATTCGTAGGTAAGAAAACGTTCTTGCTAGAACCCAATTGCAGCCACGTAAAAGATGCAATAACAATTAGAGGACGTCTAACTTGTTTTTGCAGCGATTGATCATGTGATGTGATATGGCCAGAAGTTGTGATGAATGATGAATTGTGATGTATGAGATCATGTTCTTGTAATAGGATTCACGACTTGCATGTCGATGAGTATGACAACCGGCAGGAGCCATAGGAGTTGTCTTTATTTTTTTGTATGACCTGCGTGTCATTGAAGAACGCCATGTAACTTACTTTACTTTATTGCTAAACGTGTTAGTCATAGAAGTAGAAGTAGTCGTTGGCGTGACAACTTCATGAAGACACGATGATGGAGATCATGATGATGGAGATCATGGTGTCATGCCGGTGACAAGATGATCATGGAGCCCTGAAGATGGAGATCAAAGGAGCTATATGATATTGGCCATATCATGTCACTACTTTATATAATTGCATGTGATGTTTATTATGTTTTATGCATCTTGTTTACTTAGGACGACGGTAGTAAATAAGGTGATCCCTTACAAAATTTCAAGAAGTGTTCTCCCCTAACTGTGCACCGTTGCTACAGTTCGTCGCTTCTAAGCACCACGTGATGATCGGGTGTGATGGATTCTTACGTTCACATACAACGGGTGTAAGACAGTTTTACACAGCGAAAACACTTAGGGTTAACTTGACGAGCCTAGCATGTGCAGACATGGCCTCGGAACACGGAGACCGAAAGGTCGAACACGAGTCGTATGAAAGATACGATCAACATGAGAATGTTCACCGATGATGACTAGTCCGTCTCACGTGATGATCGGACACGGGCTAGTCGACTCGGATCGTGTAACACTTAGATGACTAGAGGGATGTCTAATCTAAGTGGGAGTTCATAATTTGATTAGAACTTAATTATCATGAACTTAGTCTAAAACCTTTG
>NW_021231281.1:0-409 GCF_002162155.2 Triticum dicoccoides | reverse complement strand
GAATAAGACTGATAGAACTTAGGCAGCACTTCGGCTGAAACATGGGGGAATAGAACACGAGCTTGAGAGGATTGAATGATACTTGATAAACTCTTGAAGAATGAATTAGATCATGAAGAACCACCAAGAAGAACTCCGGTGACAAAAGGATGATGAGATAGAAAATAAGGATGAAAGAATAAGATGAGCCTTGCGATGATTTAGATGGGGTTCCCGACGAGATGGCCGAGGAAATTTGAACTCCGGAAAAGAAAAGATGAAAACACTTGGAACTAGAATTTATTCACCAAGAACAAACTCCGAAGGAAAGGATTACTCACTTGGATGAAATAAGAATAAGATTTATTGTATGCTTATCCTTCATCAAATTAAATTGATGACAAGCAATGGATTTACATATTACTTATTC
>NW_021231280.1:0-2317 GCF_002162155.2 Triticum dicoccoides | reverse complement strand
GTTTTCTACACATAAAACAACATCATGGCAGTTCTGCTGAAAACAGCGTCGGTCCGGGTTAGTTTCATTCAAATCATGCAAGTTTGAGTCCAAAACAAGGGAAAAAGTGTTTGTAAAAGTAGATACGTTGGAGACATATCAACTCCCCCAAGCTTAAACCTTTGCTTGTCCTCAAGCAATTCAGTTGATAAACTGAAAGTGATAAAGAAAAGCTTTTACAAACTCTATTTGCTCTTGTTATTGTAAACATGCAAAGCGTGCATTCAGGTTTCAGCAAGTATTATAAACTAACCATACTCACAATAACACTTAGGTCTCACAATTACTCATATCAATGGCATAATCAGCTAGCGAGACATAATAATAAAACTTGGATGACAACACTTTCTCAAAACAATTATAACATGATATAACAAAATGGTATCTCGCTAGCCCTTTCTGAGACCGCAAAACATAAATGCAGAGCACCTTTAAAGATCAAGGACTGACTAAACATTGTAATTCATGGTAAAAGAGATCCAGTCAAGTCATACCCAATACAAACTAATAATAATGAATGCAAATGATAGTGTGCTCTCCAGCGGGTGCTTTTAATAAGAAGGTGATGACTCAACATAAAAGTAAATAGATAGGCCCTTCGCAGAGGGAAGCAAGGATTTTTAGAGGTGCCAGAGCTCGATTTAAAATAGAGATTGAATAACATTTTGAGCGGCATACTTTCGCTGTCAACGCAACAACTATGAGATGGCTGTATCTTCCATACTACATGCATTATAGGCAGTTCCCAAACAGAATGGTAAAGGTTTATACTCCCCCAACCACCAACAAGCATCAATCCATGGCTTGCTCGAAACAACGAGTGCCTCCAACTAACAACAACCCTGGGGGAGTTTTGTTTAATTATATTGGTTTGCTTTGATCTTTTTGGATCATTGGACTGGGCATCCCGGTTACCGGCCCTTTCTCGTGAATGAGGAGCGGAGTCCACTCCTCTTGAGAATAACCCACCTAGCATGGAAGATATAGGCAGCCCTAGTCAAAACCTGAGCTGCTAGAGCATACAAAATAGAATTTCATTTGAGGCGGAGGCTGTGCTACCTCTTGAGCTTGCGTTGGTTTTTGCCTTGAAGAGAAAAAGGTGATGCAGCAAAGTAGCGTAAGTATTTCTCTCAGTTTTGAGAACCAAGGTATCAATCCAGTAGGAGACGACGCACAAGTCACCTAGTACCTGCACAAACAATCAAGAACCTTGGAACCAACGCGATAAAGGGGTTGTTAATCCCTTCATGTTCACTCACAAAAGTGAGATCTAATAAAGATAGTAAAGTAAATATTTTTGGTATTTTTGTTGTATAGATTGGAAAGTAAAGAATGCAAAATAGTAAACGAGATTTAAAGAGATGCAATATAATGGAAAAGAGACCCGGGGACCATAGGCTTCACTAGTGGCTTCTCTCAAGATAGCATGTATTATGGTGGGTGAACAAATTAATGCCGAGAAATTGATAGAAAAGCGCATAATTATGAAGATATCTAAGGCAATGATCATGAACATAGGCATCACGCCCGTGTCAAGTAGACCGAAACAATTCTGCATCTACTACTATTACTCCACACATTTGACCGCTATCCAGCATGCATCTAGAGTATTAAGTTCATAAGAATGGAGTAACGCATTAAGCAAGATGACATGATGTAGAGGGATAAACTCAAGCAATATGATATAAACCCCATCTTTTTATCCTCGATGGAAATAATACAATATGTGCTTTGCTGCCTCTACTGTCACTGGGAAAGGACACTACAAGATTGAACCCAAAGCTAAGCACTTCTCCCACTGCAAGAAAGATCAATCTAGTAGGCCAAACTAAACCGAAAATTCAAAGAGACTTGCAAATATATCAAATCATGCATATAAGAATTCAAAGAAGAACCAAATAATATTCATAGATAATCTTGTTCATAAATCCACAATTCATCGGATCTCGGCAAACACACCGCAAAAGAGTATTACATCAAATAGATCTCCGAGAACATCGAGGAGAACTTTGTATTGAGAATCAAAGAGAAAGAAGAAGCCATCTAGATAATAACTATGGACCCGAATGTCTGTGGTAAACTACTCACGCTTTATCGAAGAGGCAATAGTGTTGATGTAGAAGCCCTCCGTGATCGATCCCCCCTCCGGTAGATCACCGGAAAAGGCCCCAAGATGGGATCTCACAGTTACAGAAGGTTGTGGTGGTGGAAAAGTAGTTTCGTGGCTCCCCCTGATGTTTCTAGGGTATAAGAGTATATATAGGCGAAAGAAGTACGT
>NW_021231279.1:0-682 GCF_002162155.2 Triticum dicoccoides | reverse complement strand
TAATATATATCGCGCACGTGCGATATGTTTGTCACAAGGCGCAAAAAATAATTATAAAAGGAATGCAAGACGAGGACTTCCCAGGAGGTCACCCATCCTAGTACTACTCTCGCCCAAGCACACTTAACTTCGGAGTTCTGATGGGATCCGGTGCTTTAGTGCTGGTATGATCGCATCCGACATGTTTCCCCGTCTTCGTCCCTTATGATTGCCACTCCCAGGTCCGCTCCAAAGACAATTCTACATTCTCACTACCATTACAACCGTTCCCTAACAATGGATAATGTCCTATACTACTTACTCTCCCGCTCAATCACGGAGACGAGTTTTCCACGGTTTCCACCCCTCCCTCCATACCGCAGCAACACGAGTTTTTTCCACCCCTTTCAGAAAGCGCTCTTCGCGCCACAAAGCCGCCCCAAGACGCGCGAGCAATGAGCATCGAGCTTAAACATATCGCAAACGTCAAAAATAATATAACGGGATTAATATATATCGCGCACGTGCGATATGTTTGTCACAAGGCGCAAAAAATAATTATAAAAGGAATGCAACACGAGGACTTCCCAGGAGGTCACCCATCCTAGTACTACTCTCGCCCAAGCACGCTTAACTTCGGAGTTCTGATGGGATCCGGTGCTTTAGTGCTGGTATGATCGCATCCGACATGTTTCCCCGTCTT
>NW_021231278.1:0-1131 GCF_002162155.2 Triticum dicoccoides | reverse complement strand
CACGATCCAGCATGCAAGATAAGGCGTCGGCCACAAAATTAAAGAGGATGTGCGAAACCGGGTCACCTTGCCGCAGGCCACAACCGTTGGCAATGTATTTGGTGATGGTGCCGTTCACTGCCACAACAGTATACCCACCAGAAGCAAGTTCCAGCAACCTATGCATAAAACCAGCACCATATCCTTTGGCATGGAGAACCTGACGTAGGAAATCCCAACTAATAGAATCATAAGCCTTCTCGAAATCAGGTTTGAGAATAATAGCGCAAGAGCCTCTACTCCTGAGGTCATGCACAAATCCGTGTAAACAGAGAACACCATCCAGAATGTACCTCCCCTTGATAAAAGCAGTCTAGGTGGGGCTAATAGTACGGTGGGCAATCGACGACAACCAAGTCGCCAGCCCTTTGGAGGGGAACTTGGCAAAATTATTAATCAAATCAATAGGGGGAAATTCAAAAATAGTCTCAGCACCCTTTACCTTGGGGATAAGAGATAAGATAGTGTAGTTCAACCAAAATGTCTATCGTCCCTAAACAAAAACCTTGGAGGACAGCACAAACGAAAGGGCACAACACAGGCCAGAAACGACGAAAGAAAGGAATAGAAAAATCATCAGGGCCTGAGGCTGAATTAATATTAGGAGAGTTGATCACCAATACGATCTCCTCCAAGGACAGAGGGATCATAAGTGCCACTAGATCATGATGGCGCGCGTTGCCGCGCCCATCTATTTTGTCACTAAAATAATAGTGATTGATGTAAATATATGATTGGATTAAAGTTAGTAACAAAACCAAGATGTATGGTATTTAACGACAGAAGAAAACTGAATATTAGAAAATAAAGCACCGGTAATTCTGCTTAGCAGACTGCAGCTATAAAATCAGTTACCCAATTCATGCATTGTCTATTCTGACAACACAACAACAAATCTACAGTCCAGCTCAAATAAAATACAATAAATATACAAATATATGAGAAATCCCTTAAGGTACAGTATTCCTTGGATAGATGCACGTTTACCTAAACTGCAACATGCCATCGATAGCTAATAGCCAAAAAAACACTCTGCTACTTTTCTCAATTATTATGTGCGAGCCTTAGAACCACCGAAACCAAATCATAAAT
>NW_021231277.1:0-1849 GCF_002162155.2 Triticum dicoccoides | reverse complement strand
GATATGGTGGATAATGATCGATTTAACTTACTTCTCGAGCATTTCAGTCATGTCCGCATACTCCTTGGGATCTTTTCGCTTGGAGTCTAAGACAGTTACTACTCCCTTCTCAAGCTTAATCTCTAGGAGAATATAGTGGTAGCTGCGCACACATGCATAACTCATCAATATTACATTACTATAACCTGGACTTATAAGGAAACCGAATATGCCACAAGACAGTAACACTCACTTGAAGTTGTAAGGAAAGAGTATTATATCTTTGTGTTCATTTATTTCCAACGATCGTAGCAAGTTGGCCTCGGTTTCTTGGGCACGATATTGAACCTCAGTTGCATCTATGAGATACGTGTTAATGAACCCAATATCTCCCACTTGTCTTTTCTTCAATTCGGCGATCTTCAATCTGCATAATATAGTGAGGATAATTATAAATACATGCAAATGAAAGGGCTGAGTTATATAGAGAGACTTAATGACGGAAGTAGTACTACTTACAGACAGTAGGAGGTGACCGTTGCTTTATCGATGGCCAATTGATTGAAAAACTGATAGAACTCCTCAAATGGAATAGGCAACAGTTCAATTCCAAGGAGGTCATGCTCCTTTTTAACTCTCATATACAAACTATTTCTCCCCTCAGACTCTTTGCAGGTTTTCATGTACCAATCATGCAATCTTCGCATCATCGTTGATAGAGAACTTTCATCTTTGACGAGAGGCTTCCCGTACTTGTATCTTTGTATCTGCACCTCCAAGATATCATAATGTACATCGTCGGGCAGGTAATTTGCAGGATTGCCATAACCGGGCACCATCCTCGGATCAACGATGTCGCTAGCAGGCACCTTGAGCGGGGGGCACGATTGCTTCGCTTGTTCGCCGAGCTGGGCAATTTGTTTCCCAGCTCGTCGTTCTTTCATCCTTTGATCACTTTTAGTACTTCCCGACCTCTCCGCTTCGGCAAATGCCTTTCCAATAATGCGCTCATAGTTGCCTTTCGGCGGAGACTTGGGTGGTTTTGTCAGGGCAGCCAGAGTGCGCTTCCCTTTCACCGGATCTACCTTCTCCTCTGGAGGTGGATGTCTCTTTGCTTTCAACCCTTGAAACCAGTCATCCACTTCGGTCTACGCGATCTTCGTGTTTTCCTCCTTGCTCCTCTCGTACGGTAACTTCTCTGGAGTCTTCAGAGAAGGACCGAATCTGTATCTCCTCCCGCCTTTGGTTGTACTACTAGACGCCGGCAGAGTAGACGGAGCGGATGTCTTCTTTCTGACGAGGCGGAGAAGGAGGAGGCTAGCTGCTCGGGCGCGCCGGCGCAGGCGGAGAAGGAGGCGGAGTGCCGCCACGCACCGGAGAAGGAGCGGGCCGAGTGCCCTGATCGTCACTTGCCGGTGGAGGAGGCGGAGTGCCCTGACTCGCCGGAGGAGGAGGAGGAGGCGGAGGCGTCCAGTTCGGAAGGTTGATGAGATCCTTCCGCCATAGGCATGGAGTCTTCAGAGCAGAACCCAGCCGATACTCCCCTTCACCGGTAGGGTGGTCAAGCCGGAGGTCCTCAAATCCCTCCGTTATTTCATCGACCATCACCTTAGCATATCCTTCTGGAATCGGCCGGCAGTGAAAAGTTGAGTCGGGTTTAGTAGGATAAACAGAGCCAACAGCCGCCTTGACCTTCAAATTGCTCCATTGCGCCATAAGGTGGCAATTTTCAGCATCCGTGATAGCATCCACGGGATAGCTGGCAGGAGCCGTCAAGGCATGCTCTGGCTGAAGCAGCTCGGTGGAAGCCACGCTGCTTTTCCGCTGAGATGGCGGGGTAGCTTCGGGGGAAGCTTCGGCAGGTCGTTTG
>NW_021231276.1:0-800 GCF_002162155.2 Triticum dicoccoides | reverse complement strand
AAAATCGGGCCTTAAGGTTAGAGCTCTTCAATACCCGTGCTGACCACTGGGCCACTTTGACTCGGTTCGCACCGGCGGTGCAAGCTGGATGTTCAGATATGCGCGATCTCTATCCTGTGAGATCTGCTCTGCCAGACGTGATGGTTTGGCGTGATGTAGGAGGCATCACCCCACCTCGCGGTCCCCGCAGGCCACCGCCTGTTGGTCCAAGGCCTCATCCTAGCCCCTATGGTCCACAAGCTCCGCAAGATCGTCTGTTTCCGGATGATCATGTTGAGCTTCCAGGCTATGGAGGTGACTTCTACAAGGACTACTTCGGATCGGTCTGAGTTAGTGGTAGTATCACTAGTTCGCACTAGCTGTGTCGTCTATCGTCCCGCGTGACTCGTGGGATATGACCTAGTTTGTACTCCTTCCGGAGGTGTAGAAAAATAATGTATAGGAGCTTGGAATGCCTCCGATGAGATGTAATCCTCTTTTCACCGTAATAGTACTTTGTTTGGTCTTGTACTAAACCCTGTATGGTGTGTATGACGATGGAATAAAGAAGCAGTTTCTGTATCTACCATGTCATACGGATGATCATCTTGCATTTCGAGTTATTCCTTACATTTTATCCTATGTCGGAATCTTATCATCCTGACTAAATCGTTGTCTTGTTTACCTAGGATGGTCAACACGCGCGCTAACCCTGCTTCTCAAGAGCAGGCCGAAGGCAGTGAAGGTAGGAATGAAAATCTGCCTCATCCTCCTTCCCTAGCCGAGGTTATGATGGAAGCTGAGAGAAACAAGCGGGAGAC
>NW_021231275.1:0-847 GCF_002162155.2 Triticum dicoccoides | reverse complement strand
ATCTGAAAAGTGCTGAAAACCATCTTTGTTCTGTCGAAATAACTACTAATGACATGAATCAAGAGGTCATCAAAACTATGAATGAACATCTCCGAAAATGAAATTTCATCAGATAGTACATCAGAAAATATTGTTTTCAAATATCGATTGTGTTCTAGCTAGCATATGACTCTTCATGTTCATTAGGAGGTCACAAATCAGCGGTGAAAAATATGTTGGATGAGAAAGGATAACGCACGTTTTTTAAACCCTAAAAAGATATCTCACCATGTGTTGGATGCTTCAGTGCAGTGCGGAGCTAGCACACGAGAACATTACCGGCAGCCGGCCTCGATCTCGCTCCGCCATGTAGGACAGGTCTTAGGAGAGCAATAACAAGAGAGTAGACATGTACGTCATCATGGCAACACAAATCAAGAGAAGAACATGGGGCCATGGCCGGCTCGCACCTGATCTAGATGCGTCCGTCCAATGCTCAATCTTCAACCGCCACGGCCACACAAATCAAGATCAGGTGAGCACCTGGTCTGGATGTGTTTGTCCTCATCCCAGCTTCCACATGGCCCTGCGATGCTACCGCCGCTTGGACGCAGCCCATGTGCCCAAGCGCTTCATGAGTCGCTGTTGGTCGTGAATCGTGATGGCCGAGCGTGTTGGCCAAGGCTGAGGCGCACCGTGCTTGGGCTGCATTGGACGACCTCGACGAAGGCGAGCGAGGCGTGGCGTCGGAATCAGCGTCGGCGTTGCGCGGGGCGGGGCGGGGCGAGGCGATGCGTGCGGCCGTTGCGACGGGGGTGAGTGGGGGCGCGGCGGCACATGGAGGGCTGGGCCAAAGAGGAGGAGCGGC
>NW_021231274.1:0-787 GCF_002162155.2 Triticum dicoccoides | reverse complement strand
TGACTTGACTGCCGAGGATGCAACAACCTCCTTATATGCAACCCAATGCAAATTGGACTTGATAGGCATTGTCTTCATTCGACACTTCTGTGTCGACCCAACATCATATCTTCCTACTAATTCAACTTGGTCACTTGCATCCACCCACTTTAATCTTATCCGTGTTTCTTCCATAACCTCTTCATAACTAGGTGTCTCAAGAAATATCAATACTTCCTCATACTTGTCAACAATATCCACATTCATGAACGCCTCTTTGTCAACATAATGAATATTCACAATCTTGTCCATCTAAAAAAGGGGAACATAAGTATAAAAATGTACAATGCTAAATATACCACATTGCTAACAAAACCACTAACCCTAACCCTAAATCTTAACATTAGGCATAACCCTAACCCTAAATCTTAACATTAGTCATAAACCAAACAATAAGGCATGCTCAACAACATCACAATGCAACACCATTGGAACAACAATACTAAAAACATCACATTATACATCCATGTTCAAAACTAGGGTTAGGACCAACAAGAACAAATCAATTCAAATGGGCAAATCCAACCAACAAAAATTTGTGAGATGAAGGAGGTTACCTCAATGAACGAAAAAGACACCGGATCCACGGACCAACCCAATCGATTTGCAAGGATTTGAGAGGGGCTAAGTGAGGGACACAAAGGGGGAAAAGGGCAAGAGCTCGGGATAGGCCAATGGGGGAGAAGAGATTGAGTGGTGAGTGGTGGGTGCAAGCCCCACGACCACCTAAAATATCTGCACCAGAAAC
>NW_021231273.1:0-420 GCF_002162155.2 Triticum dicoccoides | reverse complement strand
GAGCCATCTCGCCGTGACTTTTCATTCGTGAGCAGGCGGGCGACGGCATCGAGGACCATGAGATGCTCCTCCTCCTGGACGTCGGCTTCCGCTTCCTCCTCCAGCAATGCCGCGAGCGCCTCCTTGTCGTCCGAGTCCATTGTCGGGCTGGGCAGACAAATCGCTAAACACCTAGCGGGCATCGTAGGTGCACAGTCGCCGGTATGCCACCCAGCGCGGCCGAGGCACCGGAAAACTCGCCCGGAAGGTGGTGAAAAGGTTGCCTCGGCGAAACCTTCTCTCCTTTCCGGCGGGGAATGGCCTATCTAGCGGTGCTGGGCGGTGGGCGGCGCCGGGATCGGCAGGGTTGTGGCCAAGCGCGCAGGGTGGGGGCCGAATCTGGACGATTTCCTTGACTTTTCACCTGACAGTGTGGCCCAG
>NW_021231272.1:0-1193 GCF_002162155.2 Triticum dicoccoides | reverse complement strand
CTCCGGTGACGGCGAGGGAGGCAGTTGTGCCGAGGAAGGATCCGGTGGCGTCGACGGCGGCTCCGATGGCGTTGACGAGGCTGCGCGGCTCCGTGGCGTTGGGGGCGGCTCCGGTGGCGTCGACGGCGCACGACTCTGGTGGCGTCGACGTCGGGAGGAGACGGCGGCGAAGTGGGGCGACGGCGAATCGGGAGACGGCGGCGCGCGGGGTGGGTTGAGGGATTTGGGCGAGAAGTGATGGCCGGGGGGAAACGGTTTTTTGGTTAAGTCAAACTTAGCGGTAGCGCGTTTGGCAAAACGCGCTATAGCTAAGATAGCTATAGCGGTTTTAGAAAAACACGCTGCTGCTATAGCTATGCAATTTTCTTTCATTTTTTAATTTCCTTTTCTGTTTCTATAGCGGGGTCTAGGACACGCACTTCAGCTACGTTAGCTATAGCGCCTCTTACAAACACACGCTACTGCTATGCCTTCCTCCGTTTTTTCGCTTTTTCATTTATTTTGCTTTACATTTAATTTTTTCCTTTCTCCTTTTTCTATTTCTTTCATTTTCATTTACTTTTCTATTTGTTTTTCATCTTATTTTATTTCCGTTAGTAGTAGCGCTCTTCTAAGGAAACACGCTGCTACTTATGACGTAGCGGCAGCGCGTTTCCTCCAAGCCCGCTACTACTATGCATACCCTGTCATTCTAGCAATGAGAATATTAGTCGTAGCGCTTTTGTCACTACACGCGCTACTGCTAAAGTTGTATCTGTAGCGCGATTTTCCGCCAATCGCTACTGCTATTTAGCACCAGCGCTCTTTTTTGACCCGCACTGTTGCTAAATTTCTGTGTATAAGGTTTTCCCTAGTAGTGATTTCCAATGCATATAGTCGATGCTTCCAAGCATCCCAGGAAATCCTCTTGCTGCATTCTGTGCTAGGATCCGAGCAGTGTCTTCCACATTGGGAGTTCTCAAGTATTGCGGTCCAAACACTGCCACCACTGCCCGATAGAACTTGTAGAAACACTCTATGCTGGTGGACTCGGCCATGCGCCCATAGTCGTCCTGTGAGTCACCGGGAGCTCCGTATGCAAGCATCCTCATCGCTGTCGTGCATTTCTGGATCGAGGTGAATCCAAGTTTGCCGGTGCAATCCATCTTGCATTTGAAGTAGTTGTCGAACTCCCGGATGGAATTCACAATCCT
>NW_021231271.1:0-1308 GCF_002162155.2 Triticum dicoccoides | reverse complement strand
GCTAGCATGGAGATGGTCGAGAAGCTTTCTCTCACCACAAGACCACATCCACATCCTTACTACATCCAATGGTTCAACAACAGCGGCAAGGTTAAGGTAACACGTACTGTTCGTGTGCATTTTAGTATATCTACATATGCTGATTATGTTGATTGTGATGTGGTACCTATGCAAGCATGTTCCTTATTACTTGGTAGACCATGGCAATTTGATAAAAATTCTGTACACCATGGTAGAAACAATCACTATACTCTTGTTCATAAGGATAAAAATATTACTTTGCTTCCTATGACTCCTGATTCCATTTTGAAAGATGATATTAATAGAGCTAATAAAGCAAAACAGGAGACGAATAAGAGTGAAAATCAGATTGTGGCAAAAGAATTTGAGCAACAAATGAAGCCTAATAATAAACCATCTAGTGTTGCTTCTGAAATTAAATTGAAAAGTGCATGTTTATTTGCCACCAAATCTGATATTGACGAGCTAGATTTCAGCAAATCTGTTTGCTATGCTTTTGTGTGCAAAGAGGCATTATTTTCATTCGAGGACGTGCCTTCCTCTTTGCCTCCTGCTGTCACTAACATTTTGCAGGAGTTCGCTGACGTCTTTCCACAAGACGTGCCACCGGGATTACCGCCTATTCGAGGGATTGAGCATCAGATTGACTTAATTCCCGGTGCTTCACTGCCAAACCGTGCACCATACCGTACCAATCCAGAGGAGACGAAGGAGATTATGCGTCAAGTACAAGAGCTTCTCGACAAAGGTTATATACGCGAATCCCTTAGTCCTTGTGTTGTTCCTATTATTCTAGTGCCGAAAAAGGATGGTACATCACGTATGTGTGTTGATTGTAGAGGCATTGATAATATTACTATTCGTTATCGTCATCCTATTCCTAGGCTAGATGATATGCTTGATGAATTGAGTGGCTCTACAATATTCTCCAAAGTTGATTTACGTAGTGGATACCATCAAATTCGTATGAAATTGGGAGATGAATGGAAAACCGCATTCAAAACTAAGTTTGGATTATATGAGTGGTTAGTCATGCCTTTTGGGTTAACTAATGCACCTAGTACTTTCATGAGATTAATGAACGAAGTTTTACGTGCTTTCATTGGACGATTTGTGGTAGTTTACTTTGATGACATATTGATTTATAGCAGATCTTTGGAAGAACATTTGGAACATTTACGTGCTGTTTTTATTGCTCTACGTGATGCACGTTTGTTTGGTAACCTTGGGAAGTGCACCTTTTGCACCGACCGAGTATCTTTTCTTGGCTATGTTGTTACTCCACAG
>NW_021231270.1:0-400 GCF_002162155.2 Triticum dicoccoides | reverse complement strand
TGAATTTTCTGGTCAAAAACACAACTAGCAGCAAGAATCTCGGACGCGCAAGAAGTTAATAAGCCCAAACAGAACGATATGATCCTCCATCGCTGCGCCCTCCATCTACATCCCACCACTCGCCATGGCACCCGACCGCCGCATACCAAACAACACCTCCAATAAGGAATGCTACGCCAAAAAAATGAAGAACTTCCAAAAGCACAAAAAAATTGATTTGTAAAGGCGTCGACCGTCGCCGCGCCAAGCGTCCTAAGTCCTAAGTCTAAGTCACGAATATTCCACGCGAGCGCACGCTCTATTTAGACTCAACATGAGACTAACTAAACATTCTAGAGAGCAAGTGAGAGTCTGCCTTATATGTTGGTGCCAACCTCCTCCCCTCCCCGAGGTGGGACTA
>NW_021231269.1:0-399 GCF_002162155.2 Triticum dicoccoides | reverse complement strand
GCTAGCTTTTGGCTTCACCCAGTCTGAGGTACAAGTCTAGATAACCCGGCTGTAACAATCGCAGATGTGCTTGTTGGGGAACATAGTAATTTGAAAAACTTATCCTACGCACACGTAAGATCATGGTGATGCACAGCAACGAAAGGGAAGAGTATCATCTACGTACCCTCGTAGACCGTAAGCGGAAGCGCTTCGATAACGCGGTTGATGTAGTCGAAAGTCTTCACGATCCGACCGATCCAAGTACCGAACGCATGGCACCTTCGAGTTCAGCACACGTTTAGCTCGATGACGTCTCACGAACTCCGATCCAGCAGAGCTTCACGGGAGAATTCCATCAGCATGACGGCGTGATGACGGTGATGATGTTGCTACCGACACAGGGCTTCGCCTAAGCAC
>NW_021231268.1:0-1169 GCF_002162155.2 Triticum dicoccoides | reverse complement strand
TACATCTGTTGATACCTTACCTGCAATCCTAAATGCTTAGTATAGGGTGCTAGTTTATCATCATTGGCCCTACATTCTTGTCAGTCTGCCTTGCTATACTATCGGGCCGTGATCACTTGGGAGGTGATCATGGGTATATACTATACATACATACATACTATACAGATGGTGACTAAAGTCGGGTCAGCTCATTGAGTACCCGCAAGTGATTCTGACGAGGGGGCTGAAAGGACAGGTGGCTCCATCCCGGTAGAGGTGGGCCTGGGTTCCCGACGGCCCCCGACTGTTACTTTGTGGCGGAGCGGCAGGGCAGGTTGAGACCACCTAGGAGACAGGTGGGCCTGGCCCTGTTCGGCGTTCGCGGATACTTAACACGCTTAACGAGATCTTGGTATTTGATCTGAGTCGGCTACGAGCCTATACGCACTAACCATCTACGCGGGAGTAGTTATGGGTATCCCGACGTCGTGGTATCAGCCGAAGCCCTTCAGACGTCAGCGACGGAGCGGCGCGCGCCGGATTGGAACGTAAGCCTGCTCTTGTATTAAGGGGGCTAGTTCTGCTTTCGGCCGCGTACGCAACGTGCAGGTGTGCTATGGGCGATGGGCCCAGACCCCTGTGCGCTTAGGTTTAGACCGGCGTGCTGGCCTCTTTGTTGAGCCTAGGTGGGGCTGCGACGTGTTGATCTTCCGAGGCCGGGCATGACCCACGAAAGTGTGTCCGGCCAAATGGGATCGAGCGTGTTGGGGAATGTGGTGCACCCCTGCAGGGAAGTTAATCTATTCGAATAGCCGTGATCTTCGGTAACAGGACGACTTGGAGTTGTACCTTGACCTTATGACAACTAGAACCGGATACTTAATAAAACACACCCTTCCAAGTGCCAGATACAACCGGTGGTCGCTCTCCCTCAGGGATATGAGGAGGGGATCGCCGGGTAGGATTATGCTATGAGATGCTATTTGGAGATGCTACTTGGAGATGCTACTTGGAGGACTTCAATCTACTCTCTTCTACTTGATGCAAGACGGTGGCTGCGAGAAGCGTAGTCTTCGACAGGATTAGTTATCCCCCTCTTATTCTGGCATTCTGCAGTTCAGTCCACTGATATGGCCTCCTTACACATATACCCATGCATATGTAGTGTAGTTCCTTGCTTGCGAGTACTT
>NW_021231267.1:0-1002 GCF_002162155.2 Triticum dicoccoides | reverse complement strand
TTTAACCCAGACAGTAGGCAGAGGTTTACTTCTCTAATGTTATGCACTCCTAGGCCTCCATGCTCTTTTTCATACAAACTAGGTGCCATTTAACTAGGTGTTACTTCCTGCCCCCCTTAAAATCACTACATAGACAGTCATCTAGTTGGCTATTCATAAAATCTAAATCCCGTTTGAGAAATTTGAAGAAGGATAATATATAGGGATACTAGATAGACATGCTTTGATTAGAGTTAATCTGGGAGAGTAGTAAAATAATTTTCTCCTCCAGCAAGTCCTCCTCTTAAGGATTTTGTCTATCAAAGGCTGAATGTCCCCTCTTACAAACTTATCATAATGGAGAGGAATTCATAGCTATTTAATGGGGAAATCACCTACAATGCAGCCCATGAGTAAAGCAAAAATACTAGTCTCCTCACTAGACAGTCCTATAGGGATGACATCACTTTTAGAGTAATTTATCCTCATCTCAGAAACGGAGGTACTGTGTGCGTGCGTGTGTTTACATGGGTTAGTGTATGTGCGTATGCGTGATCGTTTGCGCTATATTGTGTTAAAAAAATCTTCATGGAATTCGTATATGACGACTTCGCGACTTGCAAGAATCAGGGAGTATCTTTCTGAACTATTCTTGTTCAAAGCATCATATTATACTCTTGTTTTGTGAGTTTTATGTTTTAGATTCTCATCAATGATTTTAATGAAGATATTTTTGGAGGGGGGCTTTTCAAGATGATGATGCTATCTGGACAACCTTTCAAGATGATGATACTATCTGGATAAGTGTAGATTGGGGAAGTGTTAGAATTTAGTTAACTAGGTATAATTAAAGAGGAATCTACCCTTATCCTAGCCGACGTGCGGTTAAACATTCCTAAGGTTGGTCATAGTGGGAGTAACTTAGATAATAACATAACACATCTTAAGACAACTTTGCTTATGTAACATGTAGTTAATGACGAAAAATGTGTTCGTGGTAACATAACGCATCTCAAGGCAAAA
>NW_021231266.1:0-999 GCF_002162155.2 Triticum dicoccoides | reverse complement strand
GTCCTCTAATTGTTGTTTGCATGTTTTACGTGGCTGCTATGGGTTTCTAGCAAGAACGTTTCTTACCTACGCAAAACCACAACGTGATATGCCAATTGCTATTTACCCTTCATAAGGACCCTTTTCATCGAATCCGTTCCGACTAAAGTGGGAGAGACTGGCACCCGCTAGCCACCTTATGCACCAAGTGCATGTCAATCGGTGGAACCTGTCTCACGTAAGAGTACGTGTAAGGTCGGTCCGGGCCGCTTCATCCCACAATACCGTCGAAACAAGATTGGACTAGTAACGGTAAGCATATTGAACAAAATCAACGCCCACAACTACTTTGTGTTCTACTCGTGCAAAGAATCTACGCAATAGACCTAGCTCATGATGCCACTGTTGGGGAACTTAGCAGAAATTCAAAATTTTCCTACGTGTCACCAAGATCTATCTATGGAGAGACCAGCAACGAGTAGAAGGAGAGTGCATCTACATACCCTTGTAGATCGCTAAGAGGAAACGTTCAAGTGAACGGGGTTGATGGAGTCGTTCTCGTCGTGATTCAAATCACCGATGATCAAGTGCCGAACGGACGGCACCTCCGCGTTCAACACACGTACAGCCCGGTGACGTCTCCCACGCCTTGATCCAGCAAGGAGAGAGGGAGAGGTTGAGGAAGACTCCATCCAACAGCAGCACAACGGCGTGGTGGTGATGGAGGAGCGTGGCAATCCAGCAGGGCTTCGCCAAGCACCATGGGAGAGGAGGAGTAGGGAGAGAGGTAGGGCTGCACCAAGAGGGATAGAACTCATGTGTATGGCAGCCCCAAACCTCATCTATATATAGGGGGAAGGGGGGGCTGCGCCCCCTTTAGGGTTTCCCACCCCCAAGGGGTGCGGCCAGCCCTAGATGGCAAAGGGGAGGCGGCCAAGGGGGGAGAGGAGAGGGAGGCGCACCAATATGGGCCTTAAGGCCCATCTGGACTAGGGTTTGCCCCCTCCCACTCTCCCTTGC
>NW_021231265.1:0-394 GCF_002162155.2 Triticum dicoccoides | reverse complement strand
GCGTCATCATTATTCTTGGGACGCTTATGTTTGTTGGGTCGATGTTTATGGATGCTATCTCTGGCCTCTGATGTGCCAGGGGTGTTTGCTTTGTTGCTCTGAGCCAACCAGCTATCTTCGCCCCCACAAAAGTGGGTAATGAGTGTCGTTAGGGCCGCCATGGACTTTGGTTTCTCTTGACTAGGTGTCGGGCGAGCCACTCGTCCCGGATACTGTGTTTGAAGGCTGCTATGGCTTCGGTGTCCGGACAGTCGGCGATTTGGTTCTTTTTTAGTAGGAACCGAGTCCAGAATCTCCTGGCTGACTCTCCGGGCTGTTGGGTAATGTGACCTAAGTCATCAGCATCCGGTGGTCGCCTATAGGTGCCTTGGAAGTTGTTGAGGAACACGTCCTC
>NW_021231264.1:0-1583 GCF_002162155.2 Triticum dicoccoides | reverse complement strand
GTGTTACTAATCAGTAGTACCTTATAAGTTTGATGGATACAAGCCTAGTTCAGTTCTACTACCACATTATGTTGCTAGGATGGTCTCAGAACTTTGATATGATGATGTTGAGTGTGTACGAAATCCTTTGTCAAATGTCTCAAAATCTTTTTGAGCATTTACAGCTGTTATGCTGCCGAAATTTTGCTAGAAATTCTAATGCCTTTGCATTATGATTGTGCTTCCAGATGGCCACTCGCGACCTCAATCAAGTGGTTCGCCTGACTCGATGCCTAGATGTACCCGGCCATACTGCTAAGTTGGTCAGGGTAATGACTGAGGCTGGATACCGCTGGTATCCCGAGTACACGGTCGAAGAGCAATTCCGGGACTTCAATCAAAGCCAGTATCTCTGCACTGTCAGGATATTTCCATCTTATCCTGGATCCACCGAGCCTCTTCACTGTTCCTATGGACTCGGGGTTACTATTGAGATGGCTGTGCAGGACGCCGCCTACTCTATGATGACCATTATGCGAGTCAGATCTGGTCTATTTCGGGACTCTGATTTCCGGTATATGCCAGGATCACTTCCGGGAGCACAAGGGTATCTCCAGGCTATTTATGCTGACCCCACTCAGGAGGATTCACGGACTCGCACCACTGCTGAGATGCTCGAGGATAAGGACCGTGAAAATCGGGCCTTAAGGTTAGAGCTCTTCAATACCCGTGCTAACCACTGGGCCACTCTGACTCGGTTCGCACCGGCGGTGCAAGCTGGATGTTCAGATATGCGCGATCTCTATCCTATGAGATCTGCTCTGCCAGACGTGATGGTTTGGCGTGATGTAGGAGGCATCACCCCACCTCGCGGTCCCCGCAGGCCACCGTTTGTTGGTCCAAGGCCTCATCCTAGCCCCTATGGACCGCAAGCTCCGCGAGATCGTCTGTTTCCGGATGATCATGTTGAGCTTCCAGGCTATGGAGGTGACTTCTACGAGGACTATTACGGATCGGTCTGAGTTAGTGGTAGTATCACTAGTTCGCACTAGCTGTGTCGTCTATCGTCCCGCGTGACTCGTGGGATATGACCTAGTTTGTACTCTTCCGGAGATGTAGAAAAATAATGTATAAGAGCTTGGAATGCCTCCGATGAGATGTAATCCTCTTTCACCGTAATAGTACTTTGTTTGGTCTTGTACTAAACCCTGTATGGTGTGTATGACGATGGAATAAAAGAAGCAGTTTCTGTATCTACCATGTCATACGGATGATCATCTTGCATTTCGAGTTATTCTTTACATTCTACATCCTATGTCGGAATCTTACCCACCCTGACTAAATCATTGTCTTGTTTACCTAGGATGGTCAACACGCGCGCTAACCCTGCTTCCCAAGAGCAGGCCGAAGGCAGTGAAGCCAGAAATGAAAATCTGCCTCATCCTCCTTCACTAGCCGAGGTGATGATGGAAGCTGAGAGAAACAAGCGGGAGACAAACCGTTTGTTGGAGCGTATTGAACAGAATACAGCACACCATCAGAGGGCTAATGTGGTGTCACTCAGTGATTTTATCAAATTGCATCCACCCACGTTCCACCACTCC
>NW_021231263.1:0-1124 GCF_002162155.2 Triticum dicoccoides | reverse complement strand
CATTTTGTGTGTCACCGTTTGTCTGAAAAGGGAGTACTCTTATGGGATCAAATAAACAGATTGCTATGTTATGCTTGGAATCTCTGTGAAATTTATGATTTTACTTGTTGCTCTAAGAACCCTAAAAAACACCTTCCCTACCTATGTGAGTTTAATGATAATGAAATATTATCTTCTTATGCAAAGGGTGTTTATAGTTACTATGATATTTAAGAAATTGAAGAATTTGTTGCTTTTAAGGGTGCTTATGAAGTTGCTTCTTTGATTGAAAAGTATAATATTACTCTCTACGAATCTGAAAATTTTGACATACTTAAATATTGCTATGAAAATATGCTCATAATGTCTATGTCAAAGAATTTATTGAGAGAATGACCATTGCTTTGGGAGAAAATAATGATATGCATGAATCTATAGATAATGATGATTCCGATGATTTGATTGAAATATTTTTTGATGAACATGATGCTTGCTATTCTTGTGGCCATGATGCCAATATTTATGAAGATGAATTTGCTATAGTTCCTTGTGTTAAAGATGAGATCATTGCCATTGCACCCATACTTGGTAGTTCCTTCGATGAAAAGCATGATTGCAATGATGTTATTATAAATTCTATTAATGTCAGTTGTGCTAGTAATATGCAAAACCCTAAGCTTGGGGATGCTAGTTTTGCTATGTCTACTATTTATTGCAATGATCATGATTGGGGTGATTCTTCTTTTGATCTTGAAAATTTATTTAAGCCCCATGATGAATATGAGAATGATAATAGTGTTTGCAGTATTTTTGATAAAAGTGGGTTTGGAGAGGTCATGACTTTAGTTAATGTTAATCCCACTATTTTGGAAGAGTGTCAACTTTGCATGCATGTGGATCATGTTGAAAATATTTTATGTGATAGCTATTTTGTTGAATTTGCTTATGATCCTACATGTAATTATTATGAGAGAGGAAAATATGGTCGTAGAAATTTTTATCTTACTAAATTACCTCTCATCATGTTGAGATTGCTATCATCTCTTTCTTCTTCCTTGCATATGCTAGTTTTTGCTTGCCTTGAAAATTTGTTTGCTTATAATATGCCTATACATAGGAAGTATGTTAGACTTAGATGTGTTTGT
>NW_021231262.1:0-1010 GCF_002162155.2 Triticum dicoccoides | reverse complement strand
AAAAAAAAAGAAGAAATAAAAGGAAAAGAAAAAAGGGCAATGCTACTATCTCTTTTTCCACACTTGTGCTTCAAAGTAGCACCTTGTTCTTCATGTAGTGAGTCTCATATATTGTGCTTCAAAGTAGCACCTTGTTTCTCATGTAGTGAGTCTCATAAGTTGTTTTTTATACTAGTGGGAATCTTTCATTATAGAACTTGGCTTGTATATTCCTACGGTGGGCTTCCTCAAATGCCCTAGGTCTTCATGAGCAAGCGAGTTGGATGCACACCCACTAGTTTTATTTTGTTGAGCATTCATAGCTCTAGTGCATCTGTTGCATGGCAATCCCTACTCCTCATGTTGACATCAATTGATGGGCATCTCCATAGCCCGTTGATTATCCTCGTCAATGTGAGACTTTCTCCTTTTTTGTCTTCTCCACACAATCCCCATCATCATATTCTATTCCACCCATAGTGCTATATCCATGGCTCACGCTCATGTATTGCGTGAAGGTTGAAAAAGTTTGAGATTATTTAAGTATGAAACAATTTCTTGGCTTGTCATCGGGGGTATAGAAGTTGGGAACATCTTTGTGTGACGAAAATGAAGCATAGCCTAACTATATGATTTTGTAGGGATGGACTTTCTTTTACCATGTTATTTTGAGAAGACATGATTGCTTTGATTAGTATGCTTGAAGTATTATTATTTTTGTGTCAATATGAACTTTTGTCTTGAATCTTTCGGATCTGAATATTCATATCACAATCAAGAAGATTTACATTGAAATTATGCCAAAGTATCACTCCGCATCAAAAATTCTTTTTTATCATTTACCTACTCGAGGACGAGCAGGAATTAAGCTTGGGGATGCTTGATACATCTCCAACGTATCTATAATTTTTTATTACTCCATGCTACTATGTCTACTGTTTTGGACTATATTGGGCTTTATTTTCCACTTTTATATTATTTTTGGGACTAACCTATTAACCGGAGGCCCAGCCCAGAATTGCTGTTTTTTT
>NW_021231261.1:0-1370 GCF_002162155.2 Triticum dicoccoides | reverse complement strand
TATTTTATAAAAATGATTTGGTCCAATTTTGCAACAATTATTTGGTAGTTCCTTCACAAAAAAACCTCCTTTCGGGCACTCGAAAAATGGAAAATGGTTTTTTCGTCCAACGAAAATGAAAACTTCCTTAGGCAACATTGTTTGCTATTCCAATATGCACCCTTGTGCACAATATGAGATCATTTGAACAAACTATGCCATGAATGTGGCCATAAGATTGATCATTTGGCTTGAAAGCCATGAATCTTCACACTTGATAGCTCATTTCTGAGAACACTTTTCAAAAATAATTACCGTATTACAAGTTTATTATTTTTCCTGGAAACTTGGTCACATATAATGACACAATGCGAAGGTTTTCCAATTTTTTGATTTTTTTGAATTTTTTATTCATGTTTTAAAATGCGGTCAAAACGGCGGGCTTGACCGTTCCTAGATAGTGGTTGAATCTTGCAAAAGTTTTGGTGTTTCTCTGATTAAATAGATACTTATGTACCTAGAAATGATTTTTGGAAAAAATAAAGAACAAACTATGAGGCAGCTACAGTTCAAATTTGACCCGTTTCCAACTGAATCGACGGCAATTTGTCTTTTTCACCAGAGGTGGATCAAAACTTTTTTTACCCAACCATTTGGTCAATTGTGCATTATATATGTCCTAGTATTTTAGAAAATTGATTTGGTCCAATTTTGCAACAATTATTTGGGAGGTCCTTCACAAAAAAACCTCCTTTCAGGCACTCGAAAAATTAAAAATGGTTTTTTCGTCCAACGAAAATGAAAACTTCCTTAGGCAACATTGTTTGCTATTCCAATATGCACCCTTGTGCACAATATGAGATCATTTGAACAAACTATGCCATGAACGTGGCCATAAGATTGATCATTTCGCTTGAAAGCCATGAATCTTCACGCATGATAGCTCATTTCTGAGAACACTTTTTTAAAATAATTACCGTATTACAAGTTTATTATTTTTCCTGAAAACTTGGTCACATATAATGACACAATGCGAAGGTTTTCCAATTTTTTGATTTTTTTTGAATTTTTTATGCCTGTTTCAAAATGCGGTCAAAACGGCGGGCTTGACCGTTCCTAGATAGTGGTTGAATCTTGGAAAACTTTTGGTGTTTCTCTGATTAAATAGATACTTATGTACCTAGAAATGATTTTTGGAAAAAATAAAGAGCAAACTATGAGGCAGCTACAGTTCAAATTTGACCCGTTTCCAACTGAATCGACGGCAATTTGTCTTTTTCACAAGAGGTGGATCAAAACTTTTTTCACCCAACCATTTGGTCAATTGTGCATTATATATGTCCTAGTATTTTAGAAAATTGATTTGGTCCAATTTTGCAACAATTATTTGG
>NW_021231260.1:0-2365 GCF_002162155.2 Triticum dicoccoides | reverse complement strand
AAAAAAACACACTAGCCATCTAAGAGTTCAGTTGTGCTATCTACAGAAGTCTAGAGACAACAAGTTACAAGATAATAATCAAAGATTAGCACATTCAGGTAATGAACTGAGTTCTACAAATCACGTCATTGCACATGAATTGAAGAAGCAGGTTAGATCTTAAGAATACTAGATTGGTATGAGTTAAATATACGAAATCAGCTCGCCGGGTTTACATGCAAAATTATAAAAATACATAGAGAGGAGAATAATTACTTGTTAATAAATATAAATAAGGTACTGAATATTGACCCTTCTTTACTTTTTGCCTCATAAAACTGACGGAAGCGGTTGCAGGAGAGATTCACTTTCTTAGCACCAACACTGAAAACATACAAGAAGCGCCAATTAGGGAACAAGAAATTTCTCAAACTTATTAAACGCTGCAGCATATCGATATGCATAAGCATACTTGCGATGTCACAATAGCGCAAACGCCACAAGCCACATGCTCATGACGTACACACCCCGCATCGACGGGTCCGAATAGAAACAACGTCATACCAGAAACCAGAAAATGAACATTGGTATTATGTAGAATAGAATATAATAAAGTACTAGATTTTTTTGGAGAACAACAAATTTCTCATGCCATTGGTCGAAATGCAGATTCAGTAACAATAAATTTTCCCACAAAACAAAGTTTTTCTTGCCAAGCTATACCATTTCCATTGGCATGAATGCCGACAACTGTGTTACACGAAAACACAACTAAATTCAGTCATTCTGCATATGGTTATACGCAGTGGCGGAGCTAGGGGGGGACCAGCAGGGGCCCTGGCCCCCCCTATGTCATTGTATAATACGAATGCTTTTGTACTTAAGGCTAGTTTAGACATGATGTTTAGACAAAATTAGCTTTCTTGGCCCCCTCTAAGTGAGAATCACCATGTTCGGCCCCGTTTAAGCTCCAATCCTGCCTCCGCCCCTGGTTATACGACAGCCGGACACAATACGATTCGTGTTTGAGCCATCACATCTGAATGGAAATGACATTGATGTCGTGGACAAACCCAAAACCCACGGTTTTGTGTTACATAGAATAGAAAATCATTAATACCCGAAATGTTCGCAAAAACCCCGCAAAGAAAAGAAAAGAAATGTTCGCAAAACGGCAATTGTTTTCCTTGCCGAGCTAGAGCATTGACACTGGGCAGTAATACCGGCAATTCTATTACAGGAAACACAACTAAACCCATCTCTTCTAAATATGGTTACACAACAGCCGCAAACGACATGAATAACACCCCCTTGATGTATACACTGCACCGGCACACCTGAATAGAAGCAACACCGATACCTTGACATACGAGAAAAACCGCCATTAGGCTGAATAGCATATCATTAATACCAAAGCATCACTTGCAAGGAGAAAAAGTTATCCTAACCGAGTGATAAATTGCCATTGGCATGGATACTGCCGGTACTTCTGTTACACGAAACAAGAACTAAATTCGGTTCTTCTACTTATGGCTATGCAACAACGAAAACGACACGAACTGCATGCCGATGGCAAACACATCTGAATTACACGACATCGACAATTATATAATGGGCTAGGGAAATAAAATGTTTATCATGGCAATCACCTGCCGCTGCACCCCTTGAGATCATCCACCAGTGCGCCCACCCCGTCGGAGTTCACCAGGGGCTGGTTCCTGCGAATCACAAGTTAAGCAAAGCACACGAAATCAATACCCAACACGAGATAACAAGAGCATAGGGGGAGGGAGGGCGTAGGGGCGGCGGTACGAACAATCGGAAGGCAACTTCGTTGAAAATGTTGTGTTGGCGTCGTGGAGGAAGAGGTTGACGACCTCGGCGAGGAAGCCCTCCTGCTCCACCGACTGCAGGTGTTGGAAACCCTCGTCCACAATGCCCTAGATTATCATACCAGAGGTAATTAAAGTCCACAGTGGCAACTTAGAGTTTTTTTTTCTTTTCGAAACGGAAACTCAGAGTTGTCTCTGAGAAATAACCCGGTTAGAAGAGGAACTTCAGTTGAGGAGCTACCCAAGTGTGTAATGTGCAACTCATGCATGAGGATGGAGGTCATCCGTCTGGGATATGCAAAGAGGATGCCCGAGTTGACTGTAGTCGATCTCATTGCTGAGCTTGGTGTCATCCTAGATGAGTTTGAAACGGATGCAAAAACCAGCAATGAAAATGGTGATTTACTGCACTCTCGGTATACCAGCCAGTAGTAACACTTTAGAGCACAAGGCAGACACACACACGTCACACTCTGGTGTAGTCCACAAGAATGTAATCGAAGAGAGAGAGAGAGAGAGAGAGAGAGAGAGAGAGAGAGAGAGAGAGAGAGAGA
>NW_021231259.1:0-2105 GCF_002162155.2 Triticum dicoccoides | reverse complement strand
GGAACCATCCGGACTGGGAGCCGCTAGACATGAGCGGACCCCGACACGTATGACACGTGTTTCTGCCGACGAAAAGGGAAGCCGCAAGACACGCCTAAGCATAACGTGGCAGCAGCCAGATGATGTCTCCGCTGCCATAGTTATGACAAGTCATCGTGACTTATCGAGCACCACTCCGCCACCATGGTTACGACGAGTTGTCGTGACTCGTCGAACGCCATGGTTACGATGAGTCATCGTGACTCGTCGAGCGCCGTTTCACCGCCATGGTTACGATGATTCATCGTTAGTCGTCGAGGGCTGTGCCGCCGCCATGGATATGACGAGTCGTCGTGACTCATCGAGCGCTGCGTCGCCGCCATTGTTACGACAAGTCCGGTACGTTGTGGTCATGAGCAGGGGCCGTGCACACACGGCGGTTCCGGCTCGTCGTCGCCGGTGAAGAGTGCACCGAGGGCGCACGGCCCAGGCACATCGTCGTTGTGAGCGGCGGGCACGCCGGAGGAGAGTGCGCCGGGGTTACGCATAGACGGCAGCCCCAGGGCGGCGTCATCGTCTTCAACGAGATAAGATGGAGCGGACGGCCAACCTTGACTCCGGCCATAGCTCCGGTCGGCGCCATGGAGAGGGACGCAGAGAGGGGAAGAGATTAGTTCCGGTCCTTACCTTGCGAGAAGATGATCGGCATGATAGCGATCTTCGTCAGTGGCTCCGGTGAGCCTCGTCCTGCTGTATACGGGAGTCTCGGCCGCCTGCTCGAGCTCTCCCATATGGCCGCGCTCGTCGGTAGTCCCGACCTGGGGCTCCTCCTCGCGTGTCTTGTTGCGTCGTAGATGGATGTCTCCTGCTCGTGTGGGTGCTTCGTGCTGGTCGCTGCCACACGTCGGATCGTGGGCAACGCGCTCCCGCTGTCGCCGTCGCCGCGGACACGTTCTACTTCTCTGCTAGCACGACGCCTCCAAACCCCGACGTAGCCAGCGCCACATCCTGCGTGGCGCGCGTCCGCCCGACACTGCACCGCGGGCGCGTCTCCTCCCCCGTTTGGGTTGGCTCGGGACTTCCCTTTGTATAGGCGGTAGGAGCCAGGAGATAAGCTATAGCTCCTGTGGTTGGCATGGTTTTGGGTACCGGGCGGAATATTCGGATACCGCCCGGTTACCGCGTTTCTCGCAGCCCCACGAGAAACCAACATACCGAGCGAATTCTTTTGAAATTTTTCGATTTTTTTGAATTTAAACTCTGGTACTTAGGTTAGATACTTTGGGAACTCATTCAAAACAGGCAGCTAGCTGTGGCGTAGTGGTAAGCGTGTCCTTCCTAGCTTTTCTGAGGTCTTGAGTTTGAGTCCCATTGCTGCTTGTTTTTTTGACACAATTTTTATGATAAAAACAAAGATGCTGGGAAAATAATTGTTGCTGTGGCGATTCGATCGTGCAACCTTGAGGAAATATTAATACATATACGACCTAACCACTGCGCCAGGCTGGTGCTGGTGACAAAATTGAGTCCAGAACCAATCTATACAAGATTTAAAAAAATTGAATTCAAAATTCAAATTCAAATTTCGTCCGAATTTTTTCCGGGATTTCGCGGTTACCGTGGTAACCGAGAATTTCGGTGGCCCGCGAGAAAAAATGTGCACTTGGGATCCAAATCCTTGGTGGTTGGGCACCGCGAGAATGGCAACTTACAACCCGAAGCAACCAGGAACCCAATCAATGGTGTCAAAACAGAGCATCTTGCATAAAGAATTGCTTGACAACTCCCATCAAAATGTTTGCCGACACTGCTTGGAAATATGATTTTCAACTGAAATTAAATAAGATTTTGCCGTTTGTATGTCCAGATCTGCCTTTGGCAGCAGCGAAAATAGCTTTAATGGAAAAAAATTGACGAAAAAGCGAGAATGGCTTTCACTCATCAACTGTCGAGTTTTCTTTAATTTACCCATTGCAGTTAGCAGCACGAAGGGAGCCCAGCTAAACCACCCACTGGCCCGACAAAGAGCTTTTCTTTTGTGGTTATGACGGTTTTCATCGAATTCTGACGCCATGACAGGTGGTGACAAATGGGAGGGTGACGCCGTGCATCCACCGTGTCAGGAC
>NW_021231258.1:0-384 GCF_002162155.2 Triticum dicoccoides | reverse complement strand
CCCTATCTTTCTCTGTGTCCAATTAAAACTCCATACCCATAAGTATTGCATGAGTGTCAGCAATTGTGAAAGACTATATGATAGTTGAGTATGCGGACTTGCTAAAAAGCTCTTATATTGACTCTTTCCTATGTTATGATAAATTGCAATTGCTCCAATGACTGAGATTATAGTTTGTTAGTTTTCAATGAAGTTTATGATTCATACTTGAAATTGTGATCGAATTATTACTCTAGCATAAGAAATCATATGACGAGAATTATATAAGTTGTTGTTCTAAGAATGATCATGATGCCCTCATGTTCGTATTTTACTTTTATCGACACCTCTATCTCTAAACATGTGGACATATTTTTCGATTTCGGCTTTCGCTTGAGGACAAGC
>NW_021231257.1:0-935 GCF_002162155.2 Triticum dicoccoides | reverse complement strand
GTCCTCGAACGTGGCGGTGGGCAGCCCCTTAGTCATGATGTCGGCGAACTGCAATGTGGTGGGCACGTGAAGGACGCGAAACGGACCAAGAGCCACCTTCTCGCGAACGAAGTGGATGTCCAACTCGATATGCTTGGTGCGGCGGTGATGAACTGGATTGTGAGCCAGGTAGACTGCCGACACATTGTCGCAGTAGACGACGCTGGCCCTGTCGATACCGGAGTGAAGTTCATGAAGAAGTTGGCGCGTCCAACAGCACTCAGCAACTGCGTTGGCCACGGCACGGTACTCGGCCTCGGCGCTCGAGCGAGACACAGTGGGCTGTCGTTTCGACGACCACGAGATGAGCGAGCCGCCGAGGAAGAGACAGTAGCCGGATGTCGAACGCCGCGTGTCGGGGCAGCCTGCCCAGTCAGCGTCACTGTATGCGATGAGCTCGGTCGGTGCCGAGGCGGAGATGGTGATGCCGTGTCCGACGCTCCCCCGAACATAGCGCAGGATGCGCTTCACCATGGCCCAGTGCGGCTGCCGCGGCGCGTGCATATGCAAGCATACCTGTTGCACGGCATACTGAAGATCTGGACGCGTCAGTGTGAGGTACTGAAGGGCGCCAGTGATGCTCCTGTACTCGGTGGCGTCGTCGGCAAGCTCACCCTCAGCGGCGGAGAGTTTGGGCTTCGTGTCGACCGGCGTGGAGGCGGGCCGACAGTTGGTCATGCCAGCGCGATGGAGGAGGTCTTCCGCATACTGATGCTGGTGGAGGAAGAATCCGGCGGGTGTGCGTCGCACTTGGATGCCGAGGAAAAAGTGCAACGCCCCCAGATCCTTGAGCGCGACAGCGTGGGTGAGCTGCGTGATGACGCGATGTAGAAGCATTGTGGACGACGCAGCGAGGACGATGTCGTCAACATACAGGAGCAGGTATGCCATCTCAT
>NW_021231256.1:0-628 GCF_002162155.2 Triticum dicoccoides | reverse complement strand
AGATATATTGCCATGCAACTTTCCACCGTTCCATTTACTATGACACGCTCCATCATTGTCATATTGCTTTGCATGATCATGTAGTTGACATTGTAATTGTGGCAAAGCCACCGTTCATAATTCTTTCATACATGTCACTCATGAGTCATTGCATATCCCGGTACACCGCCGGAGGCATTCACATAGAGTCATATTTTGTTCTAAGTATTGAGTTGTAATTGTTGAGTTGTAAGTAAATGAAAGTGTGATGATCATCATTATTAGAGCATTGTCCCAAGTGAGGAAAGGATGATGGAGACTATGATTCCCCCACAAGTCGGGATGAGACTCCGGACGAAAAATAAAATAAAAAAGAGGCCAAAGAAGCCCCCAAAAAAGAGGCCATAAAAAGGAGAAAAAGCCACCGTTCATAATTCTTTCATACATGTCACTCATGAGTCATTGCATATCCCGGTACACCGCCGGAGGCATTCACATAGAGTCATATTTTGTTCTAAGTATTGAGTTGTAATTGTTGAGTTGTAAGTAAATGAAAGTGTGATGATCATCATTATTAGAGCATTGTCCCAAGTGAGGAAAGTATGATGGAGACTATGATTCCCCCACAAGTCGGGATGAGACTCCGGAC
>NW_021231255.1:0-1094 GCF_002162155.2 Triticum dicoccoides | reverse complement strand
GGTGGACACGGGCGTTGCGAGTGCTCGGGGCTCGGCGTGCTCGATGGAGTGGACAGCGGCGGAGCTCCTGGACACGATGAGAGGGCGCACGGACGACGGGGAGCACGGCTACGACGAGGGCACGGCCATGGTGGCGTCGGCCATGGCGGGGGAGCGCGAGGGGGAGGAGCTGGAGAGGAGCGGGGGTGTCTGGGGGGTTCGGGGGAGCGAGAGAGGCTGATCCACGACGTCACCGCGCGAGGGGAGCGGCGAGGCGGCGAGCAGGTGCGTGGCGTGCGCTGCGGTCGCCGTCGGGCACCTGCCTGCCTGCCTGGCCGTCAAGCAGCTCGCTGGAGTGGTGCTGGGCTGGGCCGGCAGGTGGGCCGAGTGCTGGGCGCCAGGTAAGTTTTTTCCATTTTTTTCTGTTTTCTGTTTTTTTAATACTTCTGCAACTTTGTTGAATTAAATAAAATACTTAGGCTACTCCTAAAATCACCAAACTACTCCTGGTCCATAGTTGGATTATTTCCAACATGAAACATTTTAGTTTGGAGTTATTTGAGCATTTAAATATTTTATATAATTTTAAATGCCCAAATTCAAATATTTATGAATTAATTCAAAAACCCTAAGATGGCCTAGGAAAATGTGCACCACTTTTGGCAGAGGTTCTGAACCAAGACAAAAATGATGGGCATTTTAGAAGGGCATTTCAGGTTCATTGAAAAAGTTTTTAGCAAACCCTAGTTGGTTTCAGAGGGGGCTGGGGGTTCTGTCATCCCCATTTCAGGTTTCTGATGAAAGAATAAACATGATGCAACACTCTAATGCATGAACTAGCTAGGGTGTGACAACTCACCCCCACTCAAAAGAATCTCGTCCCGAGATTTGGGTTCCTCCGGGAAGAAGGCGGGATACTCGAGTCGAAGACGATCCTCCCTTTCCCAAGTTGCTTCATCCTCAGAATGGTGCGACCATTGAACTTTGAGAAACTTGATATTATGACGTCGACTGGTACGCTCGGCCTGATCGAGGATACGAATGGGGTACTCTCGATATGTAAGATTATCTTGGAGATCAAGCGTTTCGTAGTCCACTCCACGGATAGGATCCGA
>NW_021231254.1:0-460 GCF_002162155.2 Triticum dicoccoides | reverse complement strand
AGGGTGGATGTCGTTTGAGTTTCTGTTTATGATTCATCCGTAGTCGGATGTTGATCTTGTATGATGTTGATGTATTCATGTGACATTGTATGTCTTGGATGTATCCCCACTATTATGTAATGTTGATGTAATGATATCCACCTTGCAAAAGCGTTTCACTATGCGGGTCTATCCTTGGTGGGACCGTCGAGTTCCTTTTGGATAGGGTCGCATATTGGGCGTGACAGTTTCGTACCCTACCATAATCTCTTCGTTTGTTCTCCGCTATTAGTGACTTTGGAGTGACTCTTTGTTGCATGTTGAGGGATAGTTATATGATCCAATTATGTTATTATTGTTGAGAGAACTTGCACTAGTGAAAGTATGAACCCTAGGCCTTGTTTCCTATCATTGCAATACCGTTTATGCTCACTTTTACCACTTGCTACCTTGCTGTTTTTATATTTTCAGTTTACAAAAA
>NW_021231253.1:0-974 GCF_002162155.2 Triticum dicoccoides | reverse complement strand
TGTGCAGTTGAAGTAGAAGATGCACGTGGTGTCCATGATGAAGGTCGGCCTGCAGAAAAGTTAGTTCGCCCCAATGCTTGTCGATCCTGCACTTCACGTTCAGCTTTACAAGCAAGATGGAATAAACGAGTGATATTAGTATACTCCTTATAGTCTAGAATGGTCTGAATCTCTCTATTTAATCCACCCAGAAAACGTGCAAGCATAGCTTCATTCTCCTCAACAATACCACATCTAATCATGCCAGTTTGTAATTCCTGATAATATTCTTCTACAGAATTTTTCCCTTGTCTTAAATGCTGCAATTTTTGAAGTAATTCACGTTGATAATATGGTGGAACTCAACGCTTACGCATAGCAGTTTTCAAAGCAGCCCAAGTAGTTGGAATAGGATATAATCTACAATGTTCAGACCACCATACACATGCAAAACTAGTGAAAGCACAAACAGCAGCAGCAACTCGTCTCTCCTCAGGATATTGTAAACATGTAAATCGTTGTTCAGTTTCTAACTCCCAAGTAAGATATATATCAGGAACATATCTACCCTCAAATGGTGGAATATTCAATTTCAGTTTAGGAATATGGACATCATCTCGTACCTGAGGTGGTGGTGCAGGCCTACCATTACGAATATATACCTGAGGTCGACCTGCTGGTGGTAGTACAGGTGGCTGCACGTAGTGCTGATTTTGATCAACCTCATCCTCATAATCTCCCACATAATCATCCTCCTCCGCATCAGCAGCAGGAGCCACAGAAGTATCAACAGCAGCACCAACAGTTTGGCCAAACGCAAGAGGAACACGGCTTGCTCGGCGGAGGTCTGTTTCGCGACGTGGAGGTAGTCGTTGTTGTTGTTGTTGGAGAGGTGCGTTAGGTGCAGCGGGTGGTGGTGGTGGAAGACGCGCGAGCAGTTCATTAAACTTGTTATCGAGCTTTGTTTCGAACGTCTTCTCAAGGCCAGTGATCTT
>NW_021231252.1:0-1432 GCF_002162155.2 Triticum dicoccoides | reverse complement strand
TGGGGAAACAAGAGATAGGGTTGATTTCGGACCCCTCCACCAAGGGCCACGAAATTCCCCCCTCTTCCTCCATATATACAGCCCTTAGGGCATTGTTTAGACTTTGGGTTTTGTTTAGATTAAAAGTTCGCCATAGCTGCAACTTCGCGTACTTCGTTTGTGTTCAACGACCAGACAAAGGCGTCACAGAACCCCACCTTGATCAATAAAGCTTTCATCTTATATTCGCAATATCCAGATTGCAATCTCAGTTTCTTGCTTGTTCTTCGTTTGCTCGCAGGAAACAGACCCTCGTGGTCAGGTTGATCGTGCTCCGGCGTGGTCAATAACCTCTCGGAGTTGGTTTAGCGATTGCTAAGGCGCGACGTCCTCGCACGTTCGTAGTCGGATCGTCAAAGTCGACTTCCACCAAAGCGATATCCATCATCTCATCGAAAGACGGGACACCTTTGCCTTTATCACATCCCCAAGCTTAGATGCTTGAGTCTCCTTGAATATTTACTTGGGGTGCCTCGGTCATCCCCAAGCTTGAGCTCTTGCCTCTCTTCATTTTCCTCATATCGAGACCTCCTCGATTAGACACTTCATCCACACAAAACTTCAACAGAAAACTCGGTAAGATCCGTTAGTATAATAAAGCAAATCACCACTCTAAGTACTGTAGCAAACCAATTCATATTTTGTTTTCGCATTGTGTCTACTGTAATATAAATTTTTCATGGCTTAATCCATTGATATAAATTGATAGTTTCATCAAAACAAGCAAACTATGCATCAAAAACAGAATCTGTCAAAAACAGAACAGTCTGTAGCAATCTGAACATTCACCATACTTATGGTACCCCAAAACTTCTACCAAAATTAGGAAAAATAAACAAGTTGTATAGAAAGACAGTGCAAAAGGAATCAGACCCACTTGATGTTCCAGTTAAAAATGTAAATCGCGCACTACAACCAAAGTTTCTATCCTGCACCGTACAAACTAATAAGCATTGTAAACATCCTAAAGGCAAACCTTGGCACATTATTTTTATAATATAATGGAATTGTACAAGGGAGTAATTATTTTTGATGAAAATTTTCTGTAATTAAGATTCACAAAGTTTCTGTGAGCATGAACAAAGTTCAAGGAGCTCTCCCACTTCAACAATGCTTGTCTTTCTCACTTTCACTTTCCTTTTTGAAAAGTTTTTAGGTTCCCCTCTTTATTTTTTTTGTTTTTAAACTATATGCAAGCACTCAACAGAAATAAATGACTCTCTAAAACTTCCGGGTTGTCTCCCTGGCAGCGCTTTCTTTAAAGCCATTAAGCTAGACATTTAGTGCTCAAGTAATGAATCCACCAGGATCCCAAGGTATATCAAAGCCAATTTTAATTAACAATGATTTGTAATTTAGTAGTGAGCACAAAGTAACATATATCATGCAACAA
>NW_021231251.1:0-1696 GCF_002162155.2 Triticum dicoccoides | reverse complement strand
CCCGCCTCCGTCGCCGCCCGGCGACCGAGCGCCGCCGCGCCGCCCCTCTGCCTCAGCTCCAGACGCCGGCCGCCGCCCGGCTCTCCTTCTCGCCGGCGCCGCATTGCCCATCGCCACCCGGTGGTTGCGGATCCCGTGCCCCGCTGACCCCGCCGGCCTCGCCCATGTCCGCCCTGCTGCCGTCAGACGTGCGGCGCCGCCGTCCTCATCCTTGGGCGCCTCTCCGCCACCCACCGGTCACCGCCCCGCCGTCCCACTCTAGCAAGCCCAGCCTGCCTCGGGACCCGCGCCGCCCAGATCCAGATCCAGAGGTTGACCCCCGAATTTTCCCAAGTCCCTAAATATTTGCATATTTTTAGCTCCTGTTCATCGCATAATAACTCCGTGACCATAGCTCCGTTTCGTGCATATGATATATAAAAATTTTCACTGTGAGATGCTCTTCATTTTGTTCCATTGTGCCATGTTTGTTTGAGGTCATCTTGATGCCCTAATCATTGTTGCAAAAGTGCTATATGATGTTAACTGCTGTTTGTTAACACAACTTGATGATTTGTCATTTTTGTTGCATTTTGTGTGAGCATCCTATAAGGTTCATCTCTACATGTGTTTTGTACTACATCATTCCATCTTTACAGAGGTGCAATCCATGTAGATTTTTTTTTGAGTTCTTTAGTGAGTGCATCGAGCTCGTGAAGTAGTGTACTTGCTGTTACTGTTTTGCTAGGCTGAATCTGCTATATCATGATGCTATGTAAACCTGCTTCTACAAGTGATTCTATGCATAATCTGGAGATGTTCACTAAGGATGTTTTGTTATACATGTCAGGATATATCCATTCTTTCCCCTAGTTGCATTTATAGCCTGCTCTAGCTTGTTGTAATCTTGCTCTCAAATTGCTAAATAATGTTGCTGTCAGCCTGTTAACATTAAGTGCAGTTTTGCCATGTGTTTTGTGAGTGATCCATGCACCCTATGAACTTGATCTTGCCATTCTTAGCTTCATAAACATGTATTCGTACTGTTGGTTTCCTTGCCATGCCATGTACTTCTTTGTGGTGAGTGGTTCAAGCTCACCAACATGCCTACTTATTGTTGTTCCTGCCATGTTTGAATCTGTCATATAACTTGCCATGTTTACATGGGTGCCATCATATTTTATGTACCCTTTTAGCTCATGGTCAGTAAGTAACTTTTGTTATATGAGATTAGTAGGTTCATGCCATGACTTTGTTTGCCATGTTAAGTTCCTGTATCATGTTGTTTGATAGCTCTAAACATTGCAACCTGATGTTATTTCTGCAAAGTCTAAAACTGTTATTATTTGCAAGCTTGTCATGTCTTTTTGAGCATGTTCTAGTGATTTCTGGAGATAGCTCAGTGTTCATGTTTTGTTATGCTTTACCTTTACATCATGTCCATGTCTTTTGTTTTCATGTTGAGATGTTATAGCATATTGTTTTGATGCTTGCAAGATGCCTAGTTGCTGTTTAGGACAGATTGTTGTTATATCTTGTTTGGAGTGTATGTGTTGCACCGTTGCTCCGTTTTGAGTGTGCTCTATATGAAACTTGCTTGAATTTGCTTGTAGCTTCATATTATCATGTTGCATCCTTGTTTTGGTGTGTTCGCTTGATGTTTGTATGTTTTTTGCATCAATGCCATGTTTAACTTGCTTTGCTCATATCTTCTAGG
>NW_021231250.1:0-3207 GCF_002162155.2 Triticum dicoccoides | reverse complement strand
ATGAAAAGTTATTATATATCAACGGGTGAAATGAACATAGTAGTAGCATTGGTAAACCAAGCACGAAGATATAAGATAGGACACTTCTCTCTATTAGCTAGCTAATAACAACCTAAATTAACCCCCAAAACCCCTAAACCAGCCCCTTTCAAAAAAACTCAGCTCCAGCTAGCTGCTGACATGTGGATGCCTTTTGGTCCCGGTTTATGTCACCAACCGGGACCAAAGGCCCCCCTGCCTGGGCTGGCCGCAGCGGCCACGAGGAGGCCCGTCTGTCCTTGTTCGTGTAAGAACCGGGACTAAAGGCCAAGGGCATTAGTACCGACCTTTTAGTCCCGGTTCTTAAATCGGGACAAAAGGCCCTTACAAACCGAGACAAATGGCCCTTTTTCTACTAGTGTTGTGGACCGGGTTGCTGTCGAGGAGGAGCTGCGGCACCTTCTTCTGGACCCGGTTGCTTCATTTGCTTTGGCTTTGCTTCACATAAGCGAATGACGACCCTCGTGTGTTTTATCATCTTCTGTGAAATGGACTGAAACGAAGCGAAGTTGGGTGCGAGCGACTATATATCTGGTAAAAAAATTGTTTGGTTTGTTTAGCTACCATAGATTCTGCGTTATTGGAATAAAGCCTATAAAGATTCCACTAAGGAATGAAACTAAGGGAAGGTCAGAGATACTCTTGAATTGTTCCCTTTTTAGTTTTGTACAGAAGAGTGATATGTGCACTTGGTCCCCTAAGAAGTTAAACAAGATTGCTGTTAGGTTAGTACATTCATGAGTAGAACTTCTCTCCCATGATTAGTTGTTGGTAGGGTTTTTTTTCCTGAAATTAACGATACTCCTTCTGATTAATATTAATTGTCGCTGATTTAATACAACTTTTTACTAAATCATCGATTATTAATATGGATCGGAGGGAGTATTAATATTCCTTGTATGATTGTTTTTCTTGTTCATTGGCCGTCTTCTGGACCACTACACGGGTCAATGAGGCTTTGAAGACTAGTCTAAAGCAGCAGACTAAACGTAATCGTCATGGTAGCAAAAATGTTATTTTCGTGATTAGGACGAGATAATTCATCATTTATTTCCATCATGTCCATTTACTACCCTGATCTAACACACGATTCATGTTACATACAATTTAGCAGCGCCAACGAGTACCCCAAATTTGTTTGGAAACTAGTTGAGTTGTATCCATCATAAGATGAAAGGACAAACTCGTGTGGGTGTTTGTGTCATTCCCTGGGTAATATGGAATCGCTGAAATGACTGTGTTTTTAAGAGATCATCTATTCACAATTACTTGCATGTTATCTATCGGCCTACGACTTCCATCCATATGTGGTCATCACTGCATCATGTCAACGCACGGACTCTCATAGCCTCTGGGTATAGCCGGCTGCAAACAGTTGCGCAGGGTTTACTCAATTAGTTTGATTGGTGAGCTACTTGTAGATTACGTGGATGAGCTATGACTGTCTGGGGTGCGACCGGTAGTTGTCATGTTTTATTTTAATTTGTATTACTGGCTAATAATCGATCACTTCAACTTTATCTATGTTTAATAAAATGGTTGTGTGCATCATGTGATGCAGAGGCTGGGATCATTCCCTTTTCGAAATAGAAAGTCGGTCTAGTCAGTACCCATGGCTTTACACCTATTAACTATTTCCTATGTAATTCTTCACTTCTTCTAAGATAGCAAAACTAGGCTATGTACACGAACTGCTTGTTGGAAACTGAACCATTCCTCTAGGAAGATTGATCTCGCTGGAATTTGAATCCTAAATTTGCGACACATTCTTATAGAACTGATCCCGATTCCTCTCATTCTTACGACAGCCCATGAACTGTCCTTGTTTCTAACTGATTCGTCGTGCTGACAACTCCATGGAAAACATCATGTCTAGCTGCTCCATGAGTGCTTGTTATATAGGGGCTCAAAAGTGGAACGGGCATGCCTACATTTATGACTTGATTATGTACAATTATTAGACGGCCCACCTACCACAGCATTTCAGCTTTATCATCTCTATTAACTTTATCGGACACTAGTAATTGTGAAGTGCCACACATGTCCAATTCAATAGTATATTGGGATCATTATGATGTCGCCTTCCACTCCAACAACTCTTCCCTTTGGCTACACAAATGCTGCCTAAGGTTTAGCCTTTTGAGATTGATCAAATGAAGACAATTCCTTACGCCTCGGCGCTGCTGGGAGCACTATGTATACTCAAGTATGTACGCGTCCTTACTTAGCAAATGTAACTGGAATGCTTGGCAGATATCAGTCTAATTCAGACTTAGATCACTGTAAAGCTGTCAAGAAAGTAAAGCGCTATCTGTAAGGGACTAAAAATCACATGCTTACATATAGAAAGACTAACAACACAGAAATTAAGGGTTAATTAGACGCTGATTTTGCAGGCTCTAAGGATAGTAAGAAAAATAGATCAGGTTATATCTTCACACTTGCAGGAGAATCAATTTAATGGAAAAGCTGCAAACAGACACTTACTGCATCTTCAACGATGCAAGAAGAGTCTGTGGCATGTTCTGAGGCTACCGGGTAATCCGTATGCCTTAAGAACTTTGTCCATAGACTTAGAGTGGTAGACAGCATAAATAAACCACTTACATTATTATGCGATAATCAAGTTGCAGTTTTCCTTTCGAGTAACAAGTCAAGTGGTGCTGCCAAACACATTGACCTTAAGTATCTTGTTGTGAAAGATAGAGTCCAAGATCAAACAATTAATTCTGGCATATAAGTACTAAATTGATGATTGTTGATCCGCTGGCTAAAGGCTTGCCACCATATCTCTTTCGAGAACATATTGCTTGTATCGGTCTAACGGAAAGCCTATAACTATTCGGGTAACTAAAATAATGAGATCTCAATATTTCAACTTGGAATAAGGAAGTTTGTTTCGCATACTAAGTGCAAATAATGATTAATAAAGAAACAAACTATTAGGACCATAATTGGGGAGCATTACGCATGCCCATACAGACTGCCAACCATAAATAATCATCTCTTCCGATATGAAGTCTTACGCTATATATTTCGGGGTTCCAGTAATGATTATGCTATTGTTGTGAATACATTATCTTGGTGTGATGCCTTTGTCGAAGTATGCACTAATGATTTTAGCGATTCAATAAAGTGGAAGAATGTTAGAAATATTAAGTGATTAAA
>NW_021231249.1:0-3941 GCF_002162155.2 Triticum dicoccoides | reverse complement strand
CCTTATCCTAATTATCTTAAATTGTTATGATGTGTGTAACAGGATTAGATCTTGGATTTGCTAGTGGACTTTGGGAGTTTCTTAGCCAGCTTGGTGACTCCATATTTTTCACTATTTCAGCAAGTCTTTTGTAAGCATTAAACTTTCAGCACTACATTTCTATCTTATGTGTACAAAAAAATTGTATAGAAATATGCTAAATTTTCTGCTCTAATTGTTGCTCAAAGAAATTTAGCAAAAAAATGGGGTCCTGGGAGACGCCCCTGCTGCTTGAGGCCCTTGAGAGGCCCTTCGTGTTGTGATGATTTTGCAGGTACCCCGAGAGGCCCTTGAGTTTGCCGGAATGTCGATTAACTTCCGTTCCGGCAAATTCAGGTACTCCATATGTCCTATTTTCAGCAAAGGTCATGCTGAAATTTTCCGTGAATTTTAGCATGACTTTGCTAAAAATCGGACATATGAGGTACTTGCTACTAATGCATGGGCCGGGGTATCTTAGTACTTAATTAAGTAGAATCAACTGCCCCTTTATTCTTGCTGCATTAAACCATAGGTGGCAATAGAGCCAAGTGATTAGGCCCAACTTAGAAATTCTCCTCAGCATCGATAAACCCTAGATAATAAACCCAACATAGGTGGCAATAGAGCCAACTGATTAGTGCCAAGTGATTAGGCCCAACCTAGGGTGCCTAGGCATCGATAAACCCTAAATGATGAAAACTTAGCATTTAGGGTGCCTCGGCGTTGACAAACCCTAAATGATGAAACATTGGCTTTTAGGGTGCCTCGGTGTCGATGAGAACCTAAATGATGTACGCTTAGACTTTTAGGGTGCCTCGGCGTCGACAAACCCTAAATGATAAAAGCTTAGCTTTTAGGATGCCTCGGTGTCGACAAACCCTAAATGATGAGACCATGATCTTGTTCCTTGACAATAACCAACTTTTTGACCAAACTTTTTTCCTATTTAGACCGAAACATGGCCCACAACAATGAGGCCGGCGGTTCGGGCGGCAAGCAATTCTGGGAGCTGTCTCAGGAGTTCGAGGAAGAACCAAACTGCTATGAGGACGCCGCGGAAGACACCGATCCTGACTACACAACCCCTAGTGGCGTCGGGGATGACACCACTGATGATGGCGCCGCGGATGCCACCACTAATGATGGCGGCGCACACACAGATGGCAGCCAACCGAAGAGGCAACGGAAGGACCGGCGCCCGAACGTGCTGGGCACCGCCAGGAAGGAATTTACTGAAGTGAACTCCGACGGGCATCCGACGGCGCCCAAACACGTAGTCAAGGGGTACTCGATTCAGCTCGGGTGCATTCTCCGGAGCACCGCCTCGATCAACACCGAGAACCTAAGGCATAAGGACCGAGGGAATTTGCACAGCCTCGTCTTCACGAAGTTTCACGAACGATACAAGTTCCCTGCTGAGTTCGCAAACACACGCCTCTCGGGTAATAAAGTGAATGGTGCCGCCCTCACGACGATGAGCACGGCCCTGTCTACTTGGAAAAGCACGGTGAAGGCAATGATTGACAAAGGTGATAGTTATGAGAAGATCAAGGCGAAATATCCTTTGATGAGTGAAGATGACTACAAGGAGTTCAAGATCAAGTGCGAGAGCCCCGCAACCTCCGAATCAAGTCAGTGGGGGAAAGAAATGCGGCAGTTGAACATAGGGGTCCACCAACTCGGTCCCAGCGGTTACAGAGTGGCGGAGCCTGTATGGGACAAGGAGGATGCGGAGCGTGCCGAGCAAGGCCTACCGCCCCGCTTCGAGAAATACCGTGACAAGCAGAACAAGAACTTTCTCAGGGCCGGTACAAGGAGGACCCGTTAACAAAGGAGCTTACCACGGATCCGAAGACCAAGGAGCTTGAGCTTTTTCTGGTAAGGGATACACCCCCGCGTAATTAGCTCCATATGGCTGCATTCTAATTAATCCCCAATATTTCTAAATGGTTCACGTTCCTTCCGCAGGACAAAGAAAGCAGTAGCGCGGGGTCGTCTCAGAGATCCCCTTTCAACACCCCTTTGAATAGGGCATTGAACGTAATGAAAAACAGGGATAAGCTCAATAAGCCGACGTCAGGTGGTCGTGTGGCCGGCAAAGGCTTGTCCACAAAATGGTCGTCATACTATGGCGCTGGTGGGTGAAAGGAGAAAAAGACCAGCTCGGAAAGCCAGTCGCGCGAGGTTGAAGCACTCAAGGCGCAAGTGGCGCGGATTCCGGAGATGGTCCAAGAGCTAGTGCAACAACAACTGGGATCGACGCTTACCGGCATTATGCCTACCTCGATTCATGGGATAACGACGTGGATTGCGGGTGGCCAACAGGGGCCGCTCCCGATTTCCAGCTTCACGGCCAGCAACTCACACAACATGCAGGCGGTGCCATTGGTGTCTCTGGCGGCGGCGGTATTGGTGTTTACGGCGGCGGCGCCATTGGTGTCTCCGGCGGCGGCGGTATTGGTGTCTCCGACGCCGGCATTGGAGCTTAATGCACCCGGGTGTACGCCGGCCGGTACCTCGCCAGCAAGCGGCCCCTCCGTCAGTTGCACGCCCGCTGTTGGCGGTGCCTCGACATTAGCCAAGCTCGACGGCATCACGGTAACTAAGCCTCTCGGCCGAGGACTTCATCTCCTTGCCTTTGACTGGGCATCCCTGACACCCTACATGTTTTCGCAGGGCGCCGCCGACGTTCCTTGCACTCTCCTGCACTTCGTGGGTGGCGAGTTGGTCGATGTCGCCAAGGGCAAAATCGTTCAACCGGGCAACCCCGTGTTCCACGGTAATCCGATGCCACCCACAATGTATAGGGTTGAAGTGGTTCGGGTGCTGCCAGGCTGCGACGAGCTGTTACCTCCGATTCGACCCGTTGGGGCTGACGAAGAAGATGAGATGACCCTCAGCGCCTGCGTAAGCTGGCCCCTGCTTTGGCCGAAGAGCCAGATTCATTTGCTGGCGGGGGACACCACCCCACAGACAAGACCGCCAGTCGTGCCGGCGCCAAGCCATGGCAAGAACGCCGCAACGCTACCGGACATGCCGGACATCCCTATGGCACAGGATCCGGACATGCATATGGCACAAGATCCGGACGACGACGACAACGACGATGGTACATTTACCAACGTCGATAAGTACTTTGCCAAACATGGGTACGGTGACGAGTTCTGCGGGCCTCCTTCTCAAGAACCCAAACAAGACGACCGTGATCTAGCTGGTACAGCAGAGAAACCCAATTGCAACAGGCGTCGTCTGGCGTTCAGTTCTCAGGAGACGCCTCGAGCTGCTGCCTTCACTGAGCCTCAGATAGTGGAGGTGCCAAATATTATCAGCCCCAACACGCTCGAGAAGGCGGTCTGTGAGCAGAACTCAGTCCCATTACAACAGATCAAGAAGAAGGGCCGGAAACGGCCGACTAAAAAGGCCGCCGGTGTGAGCCAGCCGACACCGAGTACGATCCGTGCTCAGGACGGGCCACCTTCACCTAAGGATATCTCGAGGAGGGTGCATGTGGCGGGTAGGGCGATGCTACCGACAAATATGCTCAGTGCTGCAACCGGTGCTATGTGGAGTCTGCACGACAGTGTTCTTTCTTCGGAGAAGCGATGTCTCAGAGAGAATGATGTGGCATACCCGGTTTCCGTGTCTTGTCCAGCTGCGGCGGCTCCTCCTTCGGCGACAGCTCCAGCAGTGGTGGCTATGATCGGCTGCCACGCCGCCGCGCCGCCACGCTTGCTTTGAAGGCGGCGGTGGGTCATCTCGCCGCCGCGCCTCCATGAAGCGCGAGGAAGAATCCGGCTAGGCTCGGGGTGCTGCTAGGGGTCTGCCTCTGCAGATTGCTGCAACGTTGCTTTTGTTTCACTCTTTTTCCTACATCAAGAATGTAACCAGTATGGGCCCAAGGGGCGTGTATCGAACTATGG
>NW_021231248.1:0-1109 GCF_002162155.2 Triticum dicoccoides | reverse complement strand
TGTTTGGACGAATCACTTAATGTTTATCTTGATAAATGTCTAGATATAATCTCTACTTTGGATTGTTTTAGCATTGCACATATATCTAGACATGACAACTGGAAAGCAAATGAGTTGGCACAACAAGCATCTGGATACCATGTTGATCATGGCATGTTTCATATTTCTCAAAATCCGATGTCTTGTCTTACCAGTATAGAAGAGGCCGAACCAGAACCCACTGATTCGGTCATTAACAAAAAATCTAGTGCAGGTGACAATTCCGACTGGAGGAAGCCCATTGTTGCTTACTTGCGTAATCCGAGTGAAAGGGTGGACAGGGCTGTTCGGCGTATGGCTTTTAAATATACTATGAGGGATGATGATCTTTATCGCCGAACAGTTGATGATGTTCTTTTAAAGTGCTTGGATGAGGACCAAGCAAGAGTTGCTATGGGAGAGGTACATGAAGGCATTTGTGGTACTCACCAGTCGGCTCGCAAGATGAAATGGTTATTACGACGTGCTGGGTTTTATTGGCCGACCATGATTAATGATTGCTTCAGATATTATAAAGGGTGCAAAGCTTGCCAAAAATTTGGTGATATTCAATTAGCTCCCGCTGCTATGTTGCATCCTATTATCAATCCGTGGCCTTTCAGAGGATGGGGTTTAGACTTTATTGGGCAAATCCATCCGTCTTCTTCGAAGGGGCATCGGTTCGTATTGGTGGCAACTGATTATTTCACTAAGTGGTCTGAAGCAGTACCTCTCAAGAACATGACGCATACGGAGGTAATTAAATTCATAACCGAACACATTATTCATAGATTCGGTATTCCTCAAACGTTAACTACAGATCAAGGTTCATCTTTTATGTCACACCAAGTCAGAGAGTTTGCCGAATCTTATAACATAAAGTTGCTCAATTCCTCCCCATATTATGCCCAAGCTAATGGACAAGCTGAGTCTAGCAATAAAATTTTAATCAAGCTCATCAAGAAGAAGATTGAGGATAATCCAAGGAGATGGCATGACTTGTTGTCTGAGGCATTATGGGCATATAGAATCTCAAGGCATGGTGCTACGAAAGTGACTCCATATGAGCTAGTATATGGTCAGGAGGCTGT
>NW_021231247.1:0-1163 GCF_002162155.2 Triticum dicoccoides | reverse complement strand
GGGGGGGGGGGCTTTAGTACCGGTTGGAGCCACCAACCCGTACTAAAGGCCACCACCTCTTTAGTACCGGTTAGTGGCACGAACCGGTACTAAAGGTTCGCCACGAACCGGTACTAATGAGCGCGCCCGCCTAGCCGTTGGAACCGGCACTAATGGTCACATTAGTGCCGGTTCAGTTACAAACCGGGACTAATAAGCTTCACATTAGGCTCTTTTTCACTAGTGCAGAGTACTTAATTAAGTTTTTTTAATAGTAGCCAAAGGGAGACATGCACATAGGCATCAGACGGATAAAGCTATATATCATGGATTAGGACTACATCTAGCTAGCGCTCATCGCCTAAACAATAATAGCATCATCACTTTTTCCAATTTCTCATTTGGGATGTCAGAAGGATTTTTTTTAAAATGTACAAAGTGACTTCTAAAATCTTACAGGCATGCATCCAATAATTGAGGGAACACATCCATATATTTATTCTGTAGTTCCTATATATTTTATATTTTTTCTACAAAATGTTAGACAATACAAAACTTCCAAAACTCAATGAAGAATATTATAATTTTATGTGCAGTTGCCCGTACAATATTAAAAATTGCTAGCCCGTGCAGTAGCACGGGTTGACGACCAGTCATGTTAATTAGGAATGGAATAGTTTCCTTTTAGTCGAGCACGCTGCTAATGATAGGAATATACTATCTTATATCTTATTTTCACTAATCAGAAGCGTCATATGAGCCTCCATGTTAATCATAGAGATACAAAAATAATAACAGTGGAATTGGTACGACTAGTAGGATTAAAAGAAATCTAGACGTTTCACATAGCAGTGTTATGATTGACCCAAAATACAAACATAGCAGTCCTATCAGGTCACAGTACATAATGCACAGCTTCCAAAATAGACATGATTACCGCCTGCCACCAAGCAAAATCCACTAAAACAAAGGCCCCCGTCTCAACATGTTTGTTGCATCGGATTGGCCTGATGTAATACTTAGCAAGAAGATTTACTAGCAGTCAATGCAAAGGAAATCCCCATGTGTATGTGTATGGGATCCGGTCATAGTAAATGATGCATGCTTACAAGTGATAATACAATTCAAACTGTGTGAATTATAGAGCTGCAATGAATAAACTAAAATCTAAATTATAAAGAAAA
>NW_021231246.1:0-828 GCF_002162155.2 Triticum dicoccoides | reverse complement strand
AATACAAATGATTTTACACTAGAGTTGAACTAGTTCTGTAGCCTATTACAAATGATTTTACATTAGAGTTGAACTAGCTCTATAAGCTAGTTTAAATAATTTTACACTAGAGTTGAACTAGCTCTATAAGCAAGTTGAAATAATTTTACACTAGAGTTGCACTAGCTCTATGGCCTAGTACAAATAATTTTATACTAGAGTTGAACTAGCTATATAAGCTAGTTCAAATAATTTTACACTAGAGTTGAACTAGCTCTATAGCCTAGTACAAATAATTTTACACTATAATTGAACTAGCTCTATAAGCTAGCTGAAATAATTTTACACTAGAGTTGAGCCAGCTCTATAAGCTAGTTCAAATAATTTTACACTAGAGTTGAACTAGCTTTATAGCCTAGTACAAATAATTTTACACTAGAGTTGAACTAGCTCTATAAGCTAGTTAAAATAATTTTACAATAGAGTTGACCTAGCTCTATAGCCTAATACAAATGATTTTACACTAGAGTTGAACTAGTTCTATAGCCTATTATAAATGATTTTACACTAGAGTTGAACTAGCTCTATAAGCTAGTTCAAATAATTTTACACTAGAGTTGAACTAGCTCTATAGCCTACTACAAATAATTTTACACTTGAGTTGAACTAGCACTATAAGCTAGTTGAAATAATTTTACACAAGAGTTGAGCCAGCTCTATAAGCTAGTTCAAATAATTTTACACTAGAGTTGAACTATCACTAGAAGCTAGTTTAAATAATTTTACACTAGAGTTGAACTAGCTCTATAAGCAAGTTGAAATAATTTTACACTAGAGTTGCACTAGCTC
>NW_021231245.1:0-476 GCF_002162155.2 Triticum dicoccoides | reverse complement strand
ATTTTTAGCCAATTTCAAAATTGACTTAACACTATAAGGAATTGTGAGAAACAATATATACCAGAAAGTTCCGCATTTTCTCAAGCTTTTTAATGCCATATCATTTGCTGCATTCGGACGTATGGTTAAAAAAGTAGCTCAAAAATACGAACTCGATGGGACTTGTACCATTTTTTAAATTACTTTTAAACTGTTCAAAATTAGAAAAAACTTTCAACATGAGAAAGTAGCGCATTTTCATAAGCTTTCCAACGCCATATCATTTTCCTCAATTAAATTAGCTCTTCAGAAATGGCATCAAAAATATGAAGTCGGTTGTTCGGTTTGCAAAATTTTATGATTTTCCAAATTACTCTTTAACCATAGGAAATTAGAGGAAACTTTCAAAATGTGGAAGGAGCGGTTTTGCAGCAGCTTCCCAAGGCCATATTATTTGCCTATAAATGGTTTAGAAATGCGATCAAAAATACGATTCA
>NW_021231244.1:0-2322 GCF_002162155.2 Triticum dicoccoides | reverse complement strand
AGCCTAGGGGACCATTGGAACATGCGAGGACACAAACCAGCCACCGTCCAGGATCAATGTGTGGTCGAACTAGCTGCGAGGGTGGCTCCAGGTGTGGAAGACCAACCAAAATGCAGCAAATAGAGAAAGGAACCTGATGGGAGCATCACGGCATCATGAGTGACAAGAAAGATTGAGGAAAAGAGAAAGGGGATCGGGGAAGATGAAAAATCTCAATGTGTGAAAGTATGAGTAGGGGAAAGAAGACCGAGAAGTCAAGAAGAGTAGAATAAGAAAGTGAAGAATTTGTGGGACCCAACAAAAAATGACATTTTCTACATAAACCTTACTATTGTGAGTGCTCGTGTGTCGTGTCTCATATATTAGACCAGAATATATCAAGGTACTTTTTTGTAATAAGAAAAAGGTACGGGTATGATAGCGAAAATATACCATGTGGGTGGCTTATATTTTGCTCCCACAGTGTCCACCCTTGGTACTGTTGTTCACGTCTATGGAAGCAAATAACTACCGACAAAGAATTTATGGATATCTATACTATATAAAAAGCCAAAATCAATTGCACTACAAACTCACTAAATAAATATGCCAATGTTGCATACTGTTAGCAAATTAACTTATGACTAGAAGAAAATAATGAGAACTACTAAATTTTTATTTATAGAAAAGACTAAGCAACATGACCAAAATTGTCAGCCAAAAGATACAAATATAATTTCGATCATCAAACTACATACATCTATATATCAATAAAATATTAAGCATACAAAAGATACAAATATGTTTTTAAAATTCTTATATTTGAAAAGTTCATCATATTTGCTTTCAATTTTTAATTGACAAATCAAATAATATATTCTCAAAATTTAACTTCATAAAATCCTAGCCAGCGCATCCAGCAAGCCACTTTGCTAGTTTATACAACAATGCAAAAATGAAAATCTAGTTTTTTAAATAGATCTGAGCTCACATCGACACTGTTACGGCTGCCCCTAATTGACCAAGCTGACCTTCAGACTGTGCCCTTCCAGAATCAGCTTGTCGAGATCCATGAGAGCATCATCCAGATGGGCATGCGTCGTCTCTATGGTCACATGGCCGATAACATGTGAGACATGTGTCTTCTTACAGTGGATTACCTCAGCATTGAGCACTTTGCCATGCTTGCTAAAGAAGAGTTGTAACTGAGCGGACTTCAATGTGATAGGAAGAATGCGCACCAGCACCCGAAAACTAGGCACGCGACGTCTCTCAATGTGAATGGTCCGTGTTGGAGAACAAGAAATTGTTGGAGCCGTTTCCTGCCGTTGCTCCTTCGTCAATTTTGTATCCTCCGACAACCTCTGGTTGATTTCCTGATCTAGCAAACTCAATGATATATTAGCACATATATATTGGACTGGTTGTCTTGGATTGACATGATGATAATATCAATACATGTTTTCTTCTGTGTCGAAAAAATTAATTGGAGAGGGCCAATGCAAAGTTCAGGGTTAGATTCTTCTGCGGCTGTATTAGTTTAATGCGGGAATATGATCAATATATAGTAATATGATGTGGAAAGTGTGTTATAATTATTAATATATATGACAGTGGGAGCCTCTCCCACTGTCCCAGTTCCTCAAAAAAATATGATGTGGAAAATCAACTTAAGAAATTTGATATGTTTTTAGTAATTTGAGGCCTCATTCAACCTCGTGAGGAGGCTTTTTCGTTGTACTGGGCCACGTTCTGTTGGGCGGGAGGCCATGGGAATTAGGAAAGAAACACAAAAGACACAATTAGTCCGCGTCGCCAAAACCTCATGTTCGTCTCCTGTGTGTTCGCGTGCGTGTGTGTTCTTCAAGTCCACGAGATCACGTGCGTTTGATTGATCCAGGGGCTAAATTCCCTGACAATTGGCATCAGAGCCTCGGTTTGAGGGAGGCGACCTTGCGGCGGCGGCGGCGGCGAGAGTGGTGAAGAGTGGCGGTGGTGTTCAGAGGCGATGGCGAGCGATGAGACACCGAAGGAGGTGCTGGCGTCGGGGAAGTACCAGCCGCCGGGGAAGCGCACGGGCGACAGCTCCTCGGAGGAAGGTGCCTTGGTCCTCCGGAATCGAACTACCATCTTTGGGAAGCCAAGATGAAGATCATCATGCGTCCATTGGGCGCGTGGTCAGTGGTTGAGGGCGACGCCGAGTACGACGGGGAATGAGATATGGGCGTGATGGCAGCGATCTCCCAGTCTGTTCCTGATGATGTGATGATGGCGCTCGTCGAGTACAAGACGGCGAAAGAGGCTTGGGCTGCGATTCGCACAATGCGGATCGGCGAGGCGCGC
>NW_021231243.1:0-1999 GCF_002162155.2 Triticum dicoccoides | reverse complement strand
TTTGTTCCTGAGGACATGGGAGAAGTCTTGCTATTAGTAGTCATGTGAATTTGGTATTCGTTCGATATTTTGATGAGATGTATGTTGTTATCCCTCTAGTGGTGTTATGTGAACGTCGACTACATGACACTTCACCATTGTTTGGTCCTAGAGGGAGGCATTGGGAAGTAATAAGTAGATGATGGGTTGCTAGAGTGACAGAAGTTTAAACCCTAGTTTTTGCGTTGCTTCGTAAGGGGCTGATTTGGATCCATATGTTTCATGCTATGGTTAGGTTTACCTTAATACTTCTGTTGTAGTTGTGGATGCTTGCAATAGGGGTTAATCATAAGTGGGATGCTTGTCCAAGTAAGGGATGTACCCAAGCACCTGTCCACCCACATATCAAATTATCAAAGTACCGAACACGAATCATATGATCGTGATGAAAACTAGCTTGACAATAATTCCCATGTGTCCTCGGGAGCGCTTTACTTCATATAAGAGTTTGTCCAGGCTTGTCCTTTGCTACAAAAAGGATTGGGCCATCTTGCTGCATCTTATTTACTTTTATTATTTGCTACTCGTTACCAAGTACTTTATCACAAAACTATTTGTTACCGATAATTTCAGTGCTTGCAGAGAATACCTTGCTGAAAAACGCTTATCATTTCCTTCTGCTCCTCGTTGGGTTCGACACTCTTACTTATCGAAAGGACTATGATAGATCCCCTATACTTGTGGGTCATCAAGACTCTTTTCTGGCACTGTTGCCGGGGAGTGAAGCGCCTTTGGTAGGTGGAATTTGGTAAGGAAAAATTTATATAGTGTGCTGAAATTTACTGTCACTTGTTACTATGGAACATAATCCTTTGAGGGGCTTGTTCGAGGTATCTTCACCCCGACCGGTAGAGAAAATAGTTGCTCCTCAACCTACTAAACCTACTGAAAATGTTTACTTTGAAATTACTTCGGGTATGATAGAGAAGCTAATCCTTTTGCAGGAGATGGAACATTACATCCCGACTTACACTTAATCTATGTGGATGAAGTTTGTGGATTATTTAAGCTTGCAGGTATGCCCGATGATGTTATCAAGAAGAAGGTCTTCCCTTTATATTTGAAGGGAGATGCATTGACATGGTATAAGCTATGTGATGATATGGGATCATGGGACTACAAACGGTTGAAATTGGAATTCCATCAGAAGTTTTATCCTATGCATCTTGTTCATCGTGATGGTAATTATATATATAATTTTTGGCCTCGCGAAGGAGAAAGCATCGCTCAAGATGGGGGGAGGCTTAAGTCAATGTTATATTCATGCCCCAATCATGAGCTCTTAAGAGAAATGATTATTCAAAAAAATTATGCTCGGCTTTCTGACAACAATCGCTCCATGCTCGATACTTCTTGTACTGGTTCCTTTATGATGAAGACTATTGAATTCAAATGGAATTTATTGGAGAGAATTAAATGCAACTCTAAAGATTGGGATCTCGATGAACTTAAGGAGTTAGGTATAACACCTAAGTTTGATTGTGTTAAATCTTTTATGGATACCAATGTTTTCCATAAATTTAGCACTAAATATGGACTTGACTCTGAGAGAGTAGCTTCTTTCCGTGAATCCTTTGCTACTCATGTTGATCTCCCTAAGGAGAAGTGGTTTAAATATAATCCTCCCATTGAAAAAAGTAGTTGCACCTATTAAAGTTGAAGAAAAGGCTATCACTTATAACGATCCTGTTGTTCCTACTGCTTATGTTGAGAGACCACCTTTCCCTGTTAGAATTAAGGATCATGCTAAAACTTCAACTGTAGTCAACAAGAGTAATATTAGGACACACAAACCCCCTGAGCAAATTAAAGTTGAACCTAATATTGCTATGGTTAAAGATCTCTTGGACGATAATATTGATGGGCAGGTTATTTATTTCTGTGAAGAAACTGCTAGAATTCCTAAACATGGTGCTAAAGATAAACATAGACCTGTGGTAGGCATGCCTGTTATTTCTGT
>NW_021231242.1:0-762 GCF_002162155.2 Triticum dicoccoides | reverse complement strand
GGAGTTCGGGTGCGGTCGGAATCGGTGTTGCAGGGCGTTAGAAGAGGTGTTGGTGCGTGCTACGTGCTCCTGGTGAGGTGTGGAGCACGATGGTGTGCTCGGTTGGGCGCTACGGCGACCGTGGCCACGACGGCGACATCGCCGGCGGCGTGGAGCTCTCGGCCAAGGTGGGGCTAGGGCCTAGAGGTCGAAGGAGACCAGGGGAGAAGGGGGAAACGATCCGGGGGCTCACCGCGGTTGCAGTGGGCGTCGAAGCGGGCTCGGGGACGCGCCGGAGACGACGAATTCGACGGCGACGATGATGGGAGCCCGAAGAGGGGAACGGCGACGTGGCGGCGATGCAGGGCTTCCGGGGAGCTGTGGAGCGGTGGGGAGGAAGAGGGGGTCGTGGCGGAGCTTCTGAGCTAGTCGGGGGAGCGAGGGGTGGCCGGAGACGGCTGCTGTGGCGAACGGCGGCGACGGTGGTGTTCGGCCGTGTGAGAGAGAGAGCGAGGGAGAGGAGAGGAGAGCCGGGGGAGAGTGAGAGAGAGCAGGGGGAGAGGCGTGGCGTCGTCCAGGGCATCGAGCGAGGAGGGGAGGGCAGGCAAGCAGGCGAGCAGGTGGCGTGGCGCGGTGGCGCGCGCGCGCGCCGGCCACACTCCCCTCCCTCTGTCGGGACGAAGACGACAGAGGAGGGAGGTGGGCTGGGCCGGCTGCCGGCTGGGCCAGCCAGCTGGCTGGGCCGCACAGTGGAGGAGCCCAGGTAAGCTCCTCCTGTTATAT
>NW_021231241.1:0-1695 GCF_002162155.2 Triticum dicoccoides | reverse complement strand
CCCGCCTCCGTCGCCGCCCGGCGACCGAGCGCCGCCGCGCCGCCCCTCTGCCTCAGCTCCAGACGCCGGCCGCCGCCCGGCTCTCCTTCTCGCCGGCGCCGCATTGCCCATCGCCACCCGGTGGTTGCGGATCCCGTGCCCCGCTGACCCCGCCGGCCTCGCCCATGTCCGCCCTGCTGCCGTCAGACGTGCGGCGCCGCCGTCCTCATCCTTGGGCGCCTCTCCGCCACCCACCGGTCACCGCCCCGCCGTCCCACTCTAGCAAGCCCAGCCTGCCTCGGGACCCGCGCCGCCCAGATCCAGATCCAGAGGTTGACCCCCGAATTTTCCCAAGTCCCTAAATATTTGCATATTTTTAGCTCCTGTTCATCGCATAATAACTCCGTGACCATAGCTCCGTTTCGTGCATATGATATATAAAAATTTTCACTGTGAGATGCTCTTCATTTTGTTCCATTGTGCCATGTTTGTTTGAGGTCATCTTGATGCCCTAATCATTGTTGCAAAAGTGCTATATGATGTTAACTGCTGTTTGTTAACACAACTTGATGATTTGTCATTTTTGTTGCATTTTGTGTGAGCATCCTATAAGGTTCATCTCTACATGTGTTTTGTACTACATCATTCCATCTTTACAGAGGTGCAATCCATGTAGTTTTTTTTTGAGTTCTTTAGTGAGTGCATCGAGCTCGTGAAGTAGTGTACTTGCTGTTACTGTTTTGCTAGGCTAAATCTGCTATATCATGATGCTATGTAAACCTGCTTCTACAAGTGATTCTATGCATAATCTGGAGATGTTCACTAAGGATGTTTTGTTATACATGTCAGGATATATCCATTCTTTCCCCTAGTTGCATTTATAGCCTGCTCTAGCTTGTTGTAATCTTGCTCTCAAATTGCTAAATAATGTTGCTGTCAGCCTGTTAACATTAAGTGCAGTTTTGCCATGTGTTTTGTGAGTGATCCATGCACCCTATGAACTTGATCTTGCCATTCTTAGCTTCATAAACATGTATTCGTACTGTTGGTTTCCTTGCCATGCCATGTACTTCTTTGTGGTGAGTGGTTCAAGCTCACCAACATGCCTACTTATTGTTGTTCCTGCCATGTTTGAATCTGTCATATAACTTGCCATGTTTACATGGGTGCCATCATATTTTATGTACCCTTTTAGCTCATGGTCAGTAAGTAACTTTTGTTATATGAGATTAGTAGGTTCATGCCATGACTTTGTTTGCCATGTTAAGTTCCTGTATCATGTTGTTTGATAGCTCTAAACATTGCAACCTGATGTTATTTCTGCAAAGTCTAAAACTGTTATTATTTGCAAGCTTGTCATGTCTTTTTGAGCATGTTCTAGTGATTTCTGGAGATAGCTCAGTGTTCATGTTTTGTTATGCTTTACCTTTACATCATGTCCATGTCTTTTGTTTTCATGTTGAGATGTTATAGCATATTGTTTTGATGCTTGCAAGATGCCTAGTTGCTGTTTAGGACAGATTGTTGTTATATCTTGTTTGGAGTGTATGTGTTGCACCGTTGCTCCGTTTTGAGTGTGCTCTATATGAAACTTGCTTGAATTTGCTTGTAGCTTCATATTATCATGTTGCATCCTTGTTTTGGTGTGTTCGCTTGATGTTTGTATGTTTTTTGCATCAATGCCATGTTTAACTTGCTTTGCTCATATCTTCTAGG
>NW_021231240.1:0-1049 GCF_002162155.2 Triticum dicoccoides | reverse complement strand
TCCATTTGTTGGTTTCAAGGAGAGTTTGTGATGACCAAGGTGCTATTAAGGAATTATCCAAAGATTGGTCATATGAGTGTTGTGCTTATAGTAAGCATGTCTTGAAGAAGAAGAGTGTGTGATCATTCATGTTTACCTTCAAGACATCATCCAAATGAACAGAGTTGGAAAGATTCAAGGTTGATCAAGACTAAGTCAAAGAGTGAATCAAGTTGATCAACACACAAAGCATAGAAGATGTACCGAGAGCGATCAAGCGATCCCATGGTCTGGTAAGCATTGTCAATTACGCTTTGTGTACTAACCCATGATCTTCGTGAGAGTTCTTTGTGGGGTTAGGTTGTGGTGTGCAAGTTCAAGTGAAGCATCATGAAGAGATCAAATGCTTGAAGCAATGGACTTGTGAATATGTGCGGAAGAGAGGCGCATCCATAGTGGAGTATGGGGGAGCAATAAACTAGTCTTCATCGAGCCAACACAATCATGAAAGTTGGTCCAACTTGAGGAAGTGAAGATCGTCATCATCTAGCTCAAGTGGACCATGTGCAAGGCAAAGGTTTGCCCTTGATAGATTTTCTATTTTACCGGTCTCATGGTAGTTGTGGGAGACCGGGTTATAGGATCGATTGCCATACTATCAAGGGGGGGGCTCTCGATGAGTTGCTTGATCGTATCGTTCGTAGAGAGCTCAAACCATTGCATCCTTTCATCATGTTTCTTGGTTCTTGTTTGATTCTCTTTGTGAGTCTTAGAGCTTGTGGTCATGTTTATGACAAGCTTGAGTTCATCGAAAACGGAGTTTGCATGCGTCTTCTATGATGGTTTTGGTGTTGGAGGTTTTACCGGTCTTATCCGAGGAAGGGTTCTCACCATTTTCTTTTTGGCCATTTCTCATTTGCTTATTCTTGATATTTCTATCAAGATTGTGTTAGCCCATGTCGTTAGCTGTCCAACAAACTTGGTTTCGTTGAATTCGGAGTCCGTTTGCAAAAGTTGTGGCTGTTTTGGTAAAGGCTGCAGCGGTACTACCGCGACTAAAGCGGATGTAA
>NW_021231239.1:0-618 GCF_002162155.2 Triticum dicoccoides | reverse complement strand
TTGTGTTTCCACATGATTATGCTACTATATTAATCATGTTTTATAGCTTTTGTTTCAATAAAGTGCCAAGTAGAACCTTTGGGAAGACTTGGGTGAAGTTTATGTGATCTTGCTGTGAAAAACAGAAACTTTAGCGCTCACGAGATTAGCTGCCATTTTTTACTGGAGAGCGCTTTTAGGTTGATTATTTTTGCAGATGATTAATAGACAAATTTCTCAGGTCCAGAAATTTATTTCATAATTTTTGGGGTTACAGAAGTATACGTTTTATACAGATTACTACAGAATGTTCTGTTTTTGACAGATTCTGTTTTCTATGTGTTGTTTGCTTATTTTGATGAATCTATGAGTAGTATCGGAGGGTATGAACCATAGATAAGTTGTATTACAGTAGATATTACACCAATATGAATTTAGAATGAGCTCATTACAGTACCTAAGTGGTGGTTTTATTTTCTCATACTAACGGCACTTAAAAGTTTTGTTTTGAGTTTTGTGTGGTTGAAGTTTTCAAGTTTTGGGTAAGGATTCGATGGGCTACAGAATAAGGAGTGGCAAGATCCTAAGCTTGGGGATGCCCAAGGAACCCCAAGGTAATATTCAAGGACAACCAAGAGC
>NW_021231238.1:0-1449 GCF_002162155.2 Triticum dicoccoides | reverse complement strand
TGGCTTGCTGCAATAACTCCACCAACCCTTCTTGATACTATGCATGTATGTAGGATCTGATGTAAGTCTTGCTGAGTACCTTTGTACTCATGTTGCTATAATCTACATTTTTACAGAAGACGCTGCAACCCCTTCTGATGGGTTTTATGTAGACGTTGACATCAACGAGTAGGCTAAAGACCCAGGTGGTGACCCTGAGCTTGTGAAGGACCACGTAGTATAGCTAGGCTTTCCAAGCCTCTTTTATTTTTCTAGTTGTCTGTACTCAGACAAGTTACTTCCGCTGCTGGCTTGTATGACTGTATGACTTGTATGTTGGGTCGTGAGACCCGTACCTTTGTGTATGTTATGTATGGCTCCCTGAGCCTTAAATAAAGTACTTGTGTCATAGAGTCATGTTGTGATGCTTCGTTGTATTTGCACATATCGAGCATATTGTGTGTATGATTGAAATGCTTGGTATGTGTGGGATCTGACTACCTAGTTGTTTATCTTTAGTAGCCTCTCTTACCGGGAAATGTCTCCTAGTGTTACCGCTGAGCCATGGTAGCTTGCTACTGCTCTGGAACACTTAGGCTAGCCGGCATGTGTCCTTCTTCGTTCCTGTGTCAGTCCCTTCGGGGAAATGTCACGCTTTGAGTACCGGAGTCCTGTTAGCCCGCTACAGCCCGGTTTACCGGAGTCCTGCTAGCCTAGTGCTACAGCCCGGACCCACTTGCTGATGACCGACACGTTCGAAGCTGGGTCATGGATGCCTGTCCCTGTAAGTCGGTGCCACTTTGGGTTTACGACTAGTCATGTCAGCCCGGGCTCCTTATCATATGGATGCTAGCGACACTATCATATACGTGAGCCAAAAGGCGCAAACGGTCCCGGGAAAAGGTAAGACGACACCCGTGGGGATACCGTGCGTGAGGCCGCAAAGTGATATGAGGTGTTACCGGCTAGATCGATGTGACATCGAGTCGGGGTCCTGACAAAGAGCGTCAACTTTAGGAAGTAGTGATCCCACTATTTTGGAGGATGTTGAATTTTATTGTGATGAATATGAAAGTGGATTTGGAAGGGTGTCAACTTTATTTAGTGATTCCACTATCTTGGGAGAGTTTTCAATCGATTATGATGAGAATGAAGTTGCTACTTATGATGATTATTGTGATGAAACTTATGCTATAAAAAGTAGTGATGATTATATTTGTCATGATTATGATTACCCCTTTTTCTGAACATTACTCTTTTAATGTGCAAACAATTTTTAGTGTTCAAGTCTCTTATGATACTCTCACTATTCCGAATGAGAAGAATTTTGCTTATGTGGAGAGTAGTGAATTTTCTATGCTTGTAGATCATGAAAAGAATGCCTTAGGTTATGGTTATATTATATTGTTGAATTCATTCATGATGCTACTAAACATTATTATGAGGGAGGAACATATGCTTGTAGGAATT
>NW_021231237.1:0-3324 GCF_002162155.2 Triticum dicoccoides | reverse complement strand
ATGAGGCAAGCATTCTTCCCACATTTTCTTGTTATTCTTCAAAACAGCCCTAAGCATAGTAGACAATGTTCTATTGACTACTTCAGTTTGTCCATCAGTTTGGGGGTGACAAGTAGTACTAAAAAGCAGCTTAGTCCCCAACTTAGCCCATAAACATCTCCAAAAGTGGCTAAGAAATTTAGTATCACGATCTGAAACAATAGTATTTGGCACACCATGTAAGCGAATAATTTCACGAAAGAACAAATCAGCAACATTAACAGCATCATCGCTTTTATGACATGGTATAAAGTGTGCCATTTTCGAGAACCTATCCACGACAACAAATATGCTATCCCTCCCCTTCTTTGTTCGAGGTAAACCTAAAACAAAGTCCATAGATATATCCTCCCAAGGAACACTAGGTACAGGCAAAGGCATATATAAACCATGAGGATTGAGTCGTGATTTAGCTCTTTGACATGTAGTGCAGCGAGCAACAAAACGCTCAACATCCCGTCTCATCTTTGGCCAAAAGAAATGTGTAGCAAGTATATCCTCCGTCTTCTTGACGCTAAAGTGTCCCATTAATCCTCCTCCATGCGCCTCCTGCAACAACAAAAGACGAACGGAGCAAGCTGGAATGCATAGCTTGTTAGCACGAAACACAAATCCATCGTTAAGAACGAACTTGTTCCAAGTTCTCCCTTCCTTACAATTCTGCAATACATCTTTAAATTCAGCATCATGAACATATTGATCTTTGATGGTCTCCAAACCAAATATTTTAAAGTCAAGTTGTGAAAGCATAGTATAACAACGAGACAAGGCATCAGCAATAACATTTTCTTTACCCTGCTTGTGTTTAATGACATAAGGGAAAGTCTCAAAGAATTCAACCCATTTAGCATGTCTATGGTTCAATTTTGCTTGACTTTTAATGTGTTTCAAAGATTCATGATCAGAATGTATAACAAATTCCTTGGGCCATAAATAATGTTGCCATGTTTCTAAGGTCCGAACAAGAGCATATAATTCTTTATCATAAGTAGAATAGTTTAGACTAGGCCCACTCAATTTTTCAGAAAAGTATGCAACAGGTTTTCCATCTTGCAATAACACACCTCCTAATCCAATTCCACTAGCATCACATTCAAGCTCAAAAGTCTTATTGAAATTAGGAAGTTGGAGTAAAGGAGCATGTGTCAACTTATCTTTCAATACCGTGAAGGCTTCTTCTTGTGCGGTACCCCAAACAAAAGGCACATCCTTCTTTGTAAGCTCGTTGAGAGGTGCAGCAATGGTGCTGAAATCTCTCACAAAACGCCTATAGAAACCAGCGAGGCCAAGGAAACTCCTCACTTGTGGAGTAACAAGTGAGGCCAAGGAAACCGTTTTGGCTGCGGCCAACTCTCAATAGCTTCAATCTTGGCTTTATAAACTTCAATTCCCTGTGGAGTAACAACATAGCCAAGGAAAGATACTCGGTCGGTGCAAAAGGTGCACTTTCCAAGGTTTCCAAACAAACGTGCATCATGTAGAGCAATAAAAACAGCACGTAAATGTTCCAAATGTTCCTCCAAAGATTTGCTATAAATCAATATGTCATCAAAGTAAACTACCACAAATCGTCCAATGAAAGCACGTAAAACTTTGTTCATTAACCTCATGAAAGTACTAGGTGCATTAGTTAACCCAAAAGGCATGACTAACCACTCATATAATCCAAACTTAGTTTTAAATGCTGTTTTCCATTCATCACCCAATTTCATACGAATTTGATGGTATCCACTACGCAAATCAACTTTGGAGAATATTGTAGAGCCACTCAATTCATCAAGCATATCATCTAGCCTAGGAATAGGATGACGATAACGAATAGTAATATTATTAATGCCTCTACAATCAACGCACATACGCGACGTACCATCCTTTTTCGGCACTAAAATGATAGGAACAGCTCAAGGACTAAGGGATTCGCGTATATAACCTTTGTCGAGCAGTTCTTGTACTTGACGCATAATCTCCTTCGTCTCCTCTGGATTGGTACGGTATGGTGCACGGTTGGGTAGCGAAGCACCGGGAAATTAAGTCAATTTGATGCTCAATCCCTCGAATAGGTGGTAATCCCGGTGGCACGTCTTGTGGAAAGACGTCAGCGAACTCCTGCAAAATGTTAGTGATAGCAGGGGCCAAAGAGGAAGGCACGTCCTCGAATGAAAATAATGCCTCTTTGCACACAAAGGCATAGCAAACAGATTTGCTGAAATCTAGCTCATCAATATCAGATTTGGTGGCAAGTAAACATGCACTTTTCAATTTAATTTCAGAAACAACAGTAGATGGTTTATTATTAGGCTTCATTTGGTGCTCAAATTCTTTTGCCACAATCTGATTTTCACTCTTATTTGTCTCCTGTTATGCTTTATTAGCTCTATTAATATCATCTTTCAAAATGGAATCAAGAGTCATAGGAAGCAAAGTAATATTTTTATCGTTATGAACAAGAGTATACTGATTGTTTCTACCATGGTGTACAGAATTTTTATCAAATTGTCATGGTCTACCAAGTAATAAGGAACATGCTTGCATAGGTACCACATCACAATCAACATAATCAGCATATGTAGAGATACTAAAATGCACACGAACAGTATGTGTTACCTTAACCTTGCCGCTGTTGTTGAACCATTAGATGTAGTAAGGATGTCGATGTGGTCTTGTGGTGAGAGATAGCTTCTCCACCATCTCCATGCTAGCCAAGTTATTGCAGCTCCCTCCATCTATGATCACGCGAACAGAACGTTCCTTCACAACTCCCTTTGTATGGAACAAACTATGCCTCTGATTTTGCTCAGCTTGTGTAACCTGCACACTCAAAACACGTTGAGCAACTAAACATTCATACCTGTCAGCATCTTCAGGAGCCATATATTGCGTCTCATGATCAGAATCGTCTCCACCATGTTCTTCACGTGTAATAAGAGCCAAAGTCTCCTCATCATAGTCACTAGCGGACTCATACCCACCATCCTCAGTAACAATCATCACACGCTTAGATGGGCATTCTCTCGCATAATGACCTCCACCCTTGCAACGTCGACAAATAATATCATGTGTTTGCCCTGTTGATGCCATGGATGAAGAAGAGCTCTTTGCTGATAGAGGCGAGGGTGTCCGGATCTTTCGATGAGATGATAACTATCGATTTGGTGGAGACGACTTTGATGGTACAAACATGCACGACGTTGCGCCTTAGCAATCGCTAAACCAATCTCCTGAGGTTACTGATGATGCCGGAAGCACGGTCAGCCTGACCACGAAGGTCTATTCCTGCAAGCAATC
>NW_021231236.1:0-1227 GCF_002162155.2 Triticum dicoccoides | reverse complement strand
GGCAGAGCCTAATAGCAACAGGATGCAGAGGAGGCTTCTCTGGATTGCGCCAGTGTATAACACATTAAAAGCTGCAAGAAGAAAACCACGGATCAATAATTCAACATTAAACTATTTAAGGGAATTTAGCTTACGTAACAAATACAAATACTACATACTCTAGCAGTATTGAAGTGGAGTCCAAAAATCAAAAAGTCAAGCAACAAGATCATGATGAAGCAGTAAGAGAACAATGTATTCATAGTCATAACCATCAAAATCAGGTGGGGATAGCATGCATCTTGCTTGTGTAGAGAGTGTTCAATAATATACTGAATAAAATACTGAACATTGATATAATGATTACAAAAATCTTCCTGCTATGGAGGTCAAGCTAGATACAAACTCCTTTTCTGCAGTATCTAATGGATTCTATCCATGGATGGTACTCAAAGTGTGGACAACAGGACACCAGGCTCCCTTTTTTTTGTAACAAAGCAGATAAGGGTAACCAAACTAAAGCATGGCCACAACATGATACGCAATGAACTTCTCTATTTGACAGATAACATGCGAGCATGATTTTTACGCTGAGACGGAGCAGATGATTGTGGGAGCTTTGCATCGGGATGTCAACAACTTGGTGACCACTGAAGGCAGAGGCTAGCGGGAGAGCAAGCGGCATGTGGCTGGAGGAAGAAGGAGCTACAACACATGAGAGTAGGCGGAGGTGGCTCCAGTAGAGATGTCACGAGCAGGGGTCGGCGGTCGTGAGAGACGATGTTTGCATAATTCAACACGCCGCCACCACAACTTCTTCCCTGTGGTGCAAAATTCAAAACAATGAGATCAATCTTTTTATAGAGGACAAAGCCAGAGCTAGATGCACCACAGATTAGAGAGAGGGAACAACAAATTACAAAGGTGGTTATGTAGTAATATGATAAAATATGACAGTTTCAACCAGTGGGCGGTTCTTGTATTATTTATTAGCTGGCTACTTTTTTTCACCGCTTATTGATGTGATGGTTATCTCAGCTTACTCATAAATAACAGGGGTGTAATTTCGTACAAAAAGGTGTTGGTAGGATGACAATCTCTTTGGAATATTTTGTTCAACTAATGTTTTTTTATTCTTCTCACTCAGGATAAAGCGATTGGACGAGGCGTGCCTTGAGAGTATCAACAATACAATAGAACATACATCCAGTCATGGATTCTTCAGGGTTAGTCTTCCCATACTTTTTT
>NW_021231235.1:0-1159 GCF_002162155.2 Triticum dicoccoides | reverse complement strand
AAACCCTGTATGCAATTCCCTTTGTCAATCGGTACGTTACTTGCCCGAGACTCGATCGTCGGTATCCCAATACCTTGTTCAGTCTCGTTACCGGCAAGTCACTTTACTCGTACCGTAATGCATGATCCCGTGTCCAACACCTTGGTCACATTGAGCTCAATATGATGATGCATTACCGAGTGGGCCCAGAGATACCTCTCCGTCATACGGAGTGACAAATCCCAGTCTCGATCCGTGTCAACCCAACAGCTACTTTCGGAGATACCTGTAATGCACCTTTATAGTCACCCAGTTACGTTGTGACGTTTGATACACCCAAGGCACTCTTACGGTATCCGAGAGTTACACGATCTCATGGTCGAAGGAAGAGATACTTGACACTTGCAAAGCTCTAGCAAAACGAACTACACGATCTTTTATGCTATGCTTAGGATTGGGTCTTGTCCATCACATCATTCTCCTAATGATGTGATACCGTTATCAACGACATCCAATGTCCATAGTCAGGAAACCATGACTATCTGTTGATCACAACGAGCTGGTCAACTAGAGGCTTACCAGGGACATAGTGTGGTCTAAGTATTCACACGTGTATTACGATTTCCGGATAATACAATTATAGCATGAATAAAAGACAATTATCATGAACAATGAAATATAATAATACTTTTATTATTGCATCTAGGGCATATTTCCAACAGTCTCCCACTTGCACTAGAGTCACCAATCTAGTTACATTGTGATGAATCGAACACCCATAGAGTTCTGGTGTTGATCATGTTTTGCACGCGAGAGAGGTTTAGTCAGCGGATCTGCGACATTCAGATCCGTGTGCACTTTGCAAATCTCTATGTCTCCATCTTGAACATTTTCACGGATGGAGTTGAAATGACGCTTGATGTGCCTGGTCTTCTTGTGAAACCTGGGCTCCTTTGCGAGGGCAATAGCTCCAGTGTTGTCACAGAAGAGTTTGATCGGCCCCGACGCATTGGGTATGACTCCTAGGTCGGTGATGAACTCCTTCACCCAAATCGCTTCATGTGCTGCCTCCGAGGCTGCCATGTACTCCGCTTCACACGTAGATCCCGCCACGACGCTCTGCTTGCAGCTGCACCAGCTTACTGCTCCACCATTCAACATATACACGTATCCGGTTTGT
>NW_021231234.1:0-396 GCF_002162155.2 Triticum dicoccoides | reverse complement strand
ATCCCATCATCACACAAAAGGTACAATTCTAAACTTATCTTTAATCATTGATAATTGTTATTTTATATTTTAAGCTTAATCCTATTACATGCGTAGAAGAAATGAGGTTCAACCTACATACAACTCTTGATGCTTGTTACAAATATATATATTTGAAATCGTAAAAGCTTGGGATAGAGGATATAGTATGCAAGATAGAGAATGGAAATGTTGTATTAATTGTCGCCTTAGTTTTTCTAATAGAATTATTATTTGCCCCATGTGATCCCAAATTATGATGAATTTACGGTTCGACGCAGTAATTATGACCATACTTGAATAACCATAATGTACCATAATGATATGGCTCGTTTGGTCAATGGAAGTGGCAAGGGGTGATAGCCTGTTTACTTACTA
>NW_021231233.1:0-841 GCF_002162155.2 Triticum dicoccoides | reverse complement strand
CAAAATTATACTACACATCTAAATTATACTACACATCTAAGTACACATCTAAATTATGCTACACATCTAAATTAACTACTACATCAAATAATTAAATTAGCAAAAAATCGGGACGGGGCGGGGCGGGGCAGCGACGTACGTCGTCGGGGCGGGGCGGCGACGGCGCGGGGCGACGATGGCGCGGGGCGGCGACGGCGTCGGGGCGGCGCGGGGCGACGACGGCGACGGCGACGGTGAACCGGAGACGGACAGCCTGGCGGCGTCGGGCGCGGGGTAGAAGGAACTGAACTAAATTTTCAGGAGTGCTGCTTATATAGGCAAAGCATTGGTCCCGGTTCTTGAGACCAACCGGGACCAATGCCCCCTTTAGTCCCGGTTGGAGCCACCAACCGGGACCAAAGGCCTCTTTTTAGCAGCCCAAAGGGCGGGAAGCGGCGGCCTTTGGTCCCGGTTAGTGGCACGAACTGGGACTAAAGGGTGTCATTGGTCCCGATTGGTGCCACGAACCAGGACCAAAGGGTGGCATTGGTCCCCGTTTGTGCCTCCAACCGGGACCAACGGCCTTGCACAGCGGCGTCGTGGTGGGAGTTTAGTCCCACCTCGCTAGGTAAGAGCGCCCCGCACCTGTTTATAAGCTGCGCAGCCTCTTCCCACTCGAACTCCTCTGAACTGCAGGCCTATGGGCCTAATCTGACTCTGTTTTGCCTGTGGGCCTGCTGGGCCTTCTGCGGGCCTGAATCCTTGCCAATGATAGGGTTTCTAGTCGTATTCAGGCCGTGGGGGCCCAGTAGGAGGCACTTTTTTTTGTTTTCTTTAGTTATTGTTGCTATTTTTATTTTTT
>NW_021231232.1:0-1480 GCF_002162155.2 Triticum dicoccoides | reverse complement strand
CAGGATTTTGTGTGCTGACTACGAATGCTTCTTCATCTGCCACATCATTTGTTATTTCCCCCCTTCTATTAAGTATTAGTCCCGGTTGCTTACTCTATTAGTATTCGATCTGGACATGCCATGTTTATCGTACCTATCAAATAGCATCTCTGTTTTTCTTACCAACTTCTCTTGTTCGAGCGAACCAATATGTGGTCGCATGGTTATGAGGAAGCGGTATCCCTAGCCCATCAGAGTTTAAGTTCTAAACTTAACACTGATGCTTGCATTTTTCTAAATTTATTTTAGTGGGAGGAGATGTTTCCGTGTACAACTATGGCGTCAAACTCAAGATGATGTGCCGGCTCAGTCTCTCGCAAGTGCTCATAGGGGTAGGGTGTGCATCCATGCGTTTATATGAGTGAGTGTATGTGCGTATGTATGCATGAGTGTCTGCGTCTGTACTGTGTTCAAAAAAACTTCTATTGTTTGAATATTGTGTCACTATGTTGATCATCTTCTATCTGTTTTTTCTTTGATTAAACATAATTAGAAACTGCTCATATGTAACATTCTAGTCCCTATGCAACTTGATGCAAGCCGTTTTTGCAGTTCACCGCAAGCTCACTGCTCCCCAAATGGGCATGCAGTCATGCACTCTGCAGCAATTATGTGATGTCGGTCCAACACCAGTTTACCACCAGCAAACAGGGTAGTACTACTACTTCTAACTTACGCTGCATGCATGCATGCACACACGCAAATGCATGTGCATGCCGAGAGACGTTGCTGGTGCCTACCTACGTACTCCAACACCGAACCAGGTCCATCACCAACAGCGACGTGGAGGCACACGCACCGGCCGATCCGATCATGCAGCGGGCGCGGTATTTAACTCGCCATCTGAAATTTCGGTGAGTTAGCCGGCCTCTCGTTGTCACGCATCACGTCGCCGGTCACTGTGCATGCAGCCAGATCACCCATCGAGCTGTGCCGATCAATGCGGAGGCCTATAAAAGCCATGCGTCGCCTGTTACATCCATTCATCCATCAGCCACTTCACACAGCCAAGCAAGTGGCAGTGCGATTCAGAGGTTCAGGCATGGCAGCTCCGAGAGCACTTGTCCTCGCCGTCCTGCTGGCGATCGCCGTCGCCAACGCCGAGGCAGCGTCAGTCGTCGTCGGCCTGGCCAAGTGCGCCGACTGCACCAGGAAGAACATCAAGGCTGAGGAAGCCTTCAAGGGTAAGCTATCAAGATACGTACGTATTACAAATTTACGATGCACACACACATATATAGATGAAGATCGGCTCATGGTTGTCCTCCTGCCGTCAACGTACTTCAGGTCTCCAGGTGGCGATCAAATGCAAGAACATCGACGGCGAGTACGAGAGCAAGGCGGTGGGTGCCCTCGACGGCACCGGCGCCTTCAGCGTGCCCCTCGCCGCCGATCTCCATGGCGCCGACTGCGTCGCACAGCTCCACAGCGCCGCCTCCAA
>NW_021231231.1:0-1007 GCF_002162155.2 Triticum dicoccoides | reverse complement strand
TGCTTCACTACCAAACCGTGCACCATACCGTACCAATCCAGAGGAGACGAAGGAGATTATGCGTCAAGTACAAGAGCTTCTCGACAAAGGTTATATACGCGAATCCCTTAGTCCTTGTGCTGTTCCTATTATTCTAGTGCCGAAAAAGGATGGTACATCACGTATGTGTGTTGATTGTAGAGGCATTAATAATATTACTATTCGTTATCGTCATCCTATTCCTAGGCTAGATGATATGCTTGATGAATTGAGTGGCTCTACAATATTCTCCAAAGTTGATTTGCGTAGTGGCTACCATCAAATTCGTATGAAATTGGGAGATGAATGGAAAACAGCATTTAAAACTAAGTTTGGATTATATGAGTGGTTAGTCATGCCTTTTGGGTTAACTAATGCACCTAGTACTTTCATGAGATTAATGAACGAAGTTTTACGTGCTTTCATTGGACGATTTGTGGTGGTTTACTTTGCTGACATATTGATTTATAGCAGATCTTTGGAGGAACATTTGGAACATTTACGTGCTGTTTTTATTGCACTACGTGATGCACGTTTGTTTGGTAACCTTGGGAAGTGCACCTTTTGCACCGACCGAGTATCTTTTCTTGGCTATGTTGTTACTCCACAGGGAATTGAAGTTGATAAAGCCAAGATTGAAGCTATTGAGAGTTGGCCGCAGCCCAAAACGGTCACACAAGTGAGGAATTTTCTTGGCCTCGCTGGATTCTATAGGCGTTTTGTGAGAGATTTCAGCACCATTGCTGCACCTCTCAATGAGCTTACAAAGAAAGATGTGCCTTTTCTTTGGGGTACCGCACAGGAAGAAGCCTTCACGGTATTGAAAGATAAGTTGACACATGCTCCTTTACTCCAACTTCCTGATTTTAATAAGACTTTTGAGCTTGAATGTGATGCTAGTGGAATTGGATTAGGAGGTGTGTTATTACAAGATGGCAAACCTGTTGCATACTTTTCTGAAAAATTGAGTGGGCCTAGTCTGAATTATT